>NC_091259.1:20626060-20929090 GCF_042477335.2 Ovis canadensis | reverse complement strand
GCCAATTTAGAGGTTGTAAAATATCTCAGGTCTGTTTTACTTTCTCATTTTCTTAACTATATAAAATTGAATATATTTTAAAAGTATTATTGGGTATTCATATTTATTATTCTATGAAATGCACAATATTTTCCTTAACTAATTTTCTTTTAAATTAATACTCAAAATTTTATATAGCTTAAATGCTTAATGCTAATTATCAATGCAAATACCTTCTATAGTTTATGGACTGACTCATTTTTAAGTTGTCCTTTGAAGAGACTTAAATTTCTTAATATGGTTGAACTTATATATTTCCATTTTGGTTTGTAATTTTTGTGCATTTTAAAAGACATTCTTCTATCAATTAAGTCATATAGGTGTTTCCCTACTCTGTATTCAAAATTTTGTGTTTTATGTTTTTACATATACATAAATTCCAGAAGAATTAATCATGAAATTAATTTTAGGAAGTGTCAATTAAAGAAACAGTGAGTTTCCTATATAAAAACACTTTCCTAATAAAATCTATAAACAATGTTTTTCCCACAGATCTCCAATACCACTTTTTTAGGTATCAAGTTGCCATATATGCTTGACTCTGTATCTGCACCATCTCTGTCTCTCTTACTTTTATATTTGCTTGTTTATTGCTGTTTTTCTTTGGGGGGGTGTCTCTAACCTAATTTCTAGAGGTAAATGAAAAATTTTGAATGATTATAGCAGTTCCTTGTGATTATTATTCTTTGAAATATTCCTGACTTTACCCTGTCTCTATAAAGCTCAAATCAACTTCTCACAATTTTTACAAAGAAAATTTTAAAAAATTACTAAGAAAATTAAAAAAAATCTCTATAGGAAAATTTGGCAATGATTAAGAATTCCTGCCTAGAGAATCCCGTGGCCAGAGGAGCCTGCTGGGCTGCAGTCCATGGGGTTGCACACAGTTGGACAGGACCGAAGCAACTTAGCATGCATGCATGCATTGGAGAAGGCAATGGTAACTGCATTGGAGGAGGCAATGGTAACCCACTCCAGTATTCTTGCCTGGAGAATCCCAGGGAAGAGCCTGGAGGGCTGCCATCTCTGGGGTTCACATAGTTGGATATGACTGAAAAGACTTAGCAGCAGCAGCAATGTTGTGGCTTACTTTTAATGATGAGAGTAAGGTTCTCTAATCAGGTCAGCTTCAGTTCAGTTCAGTCACTCAATAGTTTTAGACTCTTTGTGACACCGTGGACTACAGCACTCCAGGCTTTACTGTCCATCACCAACTCCTGGAGCTTACTCAAACTCATGTCCATCGAGTTGGTGATGCCATCCAATCATCTCATTCTCTGACATCCCTTTCTCCTCCTGCCTTCAAATTTCCCATCATCAAGGTCTTTTCCAATAAGTCAGTTATTTGCATCAGATGGTGAAAGTATTGGAGTTTCAGTTTCAGCATCAGTCCTTCCAATGAACATTTAGGACTAATTTCTTTTAGGATGGACTAGTTGGATCTCCTTGCAGTCCAAGGGACTCTCAAGACTCTTCTCAAGAGTCAAGGGACTCTCAAGAGTTCAAAAGCATTGATTCTTCGGCACTCAACTTTCTTTATAGTCCAACTGTCACATCATAGCTTTGACTAGATGGACCTTTGTTGGCAAAATAATGTCTCTGCTTTTTAATATACTGTCTAGGTTGGTCATAACTTTTCTTTCAAGGAGCAAGCATCTTTTAATTTCATGGCTGTAGTCATCATCTGCAGTGACTTCCGAGCCAAAAACAAAGTCTCTCACTGTTTCTGTTGTTTCCCATCTACTTGCCATGAAGTGATCAATCAGAAGCCATGATATTAGTTTTCTGAATGTTGAGTTTTAAGCCAGCTTTTTCACTTTCCTCTTTCACTTCCACCAAGAGGTTCTTTAGGTCTTCTTCATTTTCTGCCATAAGGGTGGTGACATCTGCACATCTGAGGTTATTGATATTTCTCCCAGAAATCTTGATTCCAGCTTGTGCTTCTTCCAGCCCAACATTTCTCATGGTGTACTCTGCATATAAATTAAATTTGCAGGGTGACCATATACAGCTTTGATGTACTTCTTTACTGATTCGGAATCCATCTGTTCTATGTCCAGTTCTAACTGTTGCTTCTTGACCTGCATACAGATTTCTCAAGAGGCAGGTCAGTTGGTCTGGCATTCCCATCTCTTGAAGAATTTTCCACAGTTTGTTGTGTTCCACACAGCCAAAGTTTTTGGCATAGTCAATAAAGCAGAAGTAGATGCTTTGAAATAATGAGATGCTCAATGAAATAATAAGCCATTCCATGTATGGCCACCCAAGATGGACAGGTCAACTTAATGTCTTTCAATAAAGTTATTTTCATAGCAAAGCTTTTTTCCACCTTTTCTAGATTCATTAATAAATATCATATGTAGATATACACCTGGAGGAGGACATGGTGACCCAATCCAATATTCTTGCCTGGAGAATCTCAAGGACAAAGGAGCCTGGTGGGTGTCCATAGGGTTTCAAAGAGCTGGACATGACTGAAGTGACTTAGCATGCACACATACATATACACAAATATATGGAATGTGTATATATATATATATATATATATATATAAATTACACTATTTTAATGTTTGTTGCCTTTGTATGAAAATGCATTAAATTTTTTGGTATATTCCTCTGTTATCTAGGTTTTCCTGATAGCTCAGCTGGTAAAGAATCTTCTTGCAGTGCAGGAGACTCCAGTTCGATTCCTGGGTCAGGAAGATCCACTGGATCTAGCCACTTTGCTAACCTCTTTTATTCTCTTTTGTTAATTATGATAATGAGATGGTGGATTTTGTTTCTCTCTCTATGTGTATATATTTATATTTATATATATACTCAAATCTGTCTATTTAATATGACATAAATATAATCTTATAGTATTAACATATTTACTGTCTTTTTGGACTAGCAAAGGTTTTGTATAAAATGTTGAGTGAGAGGAAGGAGATCAAGACGCTGGGGTAAGAGAACGTAAGGCTCACTTCCTGCCACAAATACATCTACATGTGAAACAATTCTCACTGCAAACCAACTGGAGATGGCAGAAGTCTGCTATACAACCAAGACTAAAAAAAGACACACATAGAATTGGGTAGGAAGGGAAGAGAAGCCATCACCTGTGCCCCAGGGAGGGGACTCAACAGAAGAAAAAAGTGGAGACCCTCCCTGGGAAGTGGGTACCCCACACCGTGGGTCCAACATTGGGAAGTCTAGCCCCTTGGCTGGTTGGAAGGCCAATGAGACAAATACGGGAGCTATGGGAATCCTGGACTCTGCTTGCAAGGAACTCTCAAAACAGGGCAAAGAAGGAGGATTGAAAATGCAAAGATAGCTGGCCAGTTTCCTTCAACCAGCATGGAACACACCTAGCCTTAGATGAACTACTACTCTGGCTTGATTACTTCATGACACAACTTCACACTGGGGTGAGAGAAATCGACTGTGAGATACAAAAGTGGCTTAGACATAAAAGTGTGTCTGAATAAGGGAGCACTCTTTACTGGTATTTGCACAAGCAGTGCATCAGAAGCAGTCCCAATAATGGATTGCACCTGAAACACCATAGCCAGGTCCCTGATCCATACCAAGGACCCACACTAGCCCCAGCTGCCCTGAAGCAAAGCTCTACATAAGAGTGAGGACATCAGAAATCAAGAGGAGAGCTCAGATGCAAGGGAAAAGCAGAAGTTTAGACTCTAAGTGGCATCTAAGTGGGGCAGGTATAGCCAATAATTGAACTTATATAGGCAGTGCACCAGAAGCAGTTCAGGTCTATGACCCCAATCAGACATCCCAACCTGTATCCCACCTAAGCCCAGCATTCAAAACAGCCCCTCTTGCTTGAGCATTTCTCCCCCTGGAGTTAAGGTGCCAGTACTGTGAGAGAGAAGAATCCACACTTAAAGGGAGCCAGCTTGGACCTAATCTTCAGGAGTTCTGCTCTAGCCATTTGAGACCTGACCCAGACCCTGATAAATCGTAGTGGCCACGACAGCTAACTTTGGCCCCAACCCCTCCTTCACCAGCCCCACCACCTACCAAGGTGATAACTGCCAGTGCACCCTGAGGAAGGATATGAATTGTGATCACATCAGATCCAACTCTATAATCAAAGCCACTAAGAACATGTAGACTATATAGGAATAGTCCCACAAAAGCATATCACTTCAAGGCCACAGTAAATAAGTATTTCAGCTAATTTCTAAGAGACCAGAAAGGTTATGCAAAATGACAGAGGAATTTGTTTAAGTTGAAACAGTTGAAAGAAAACAACAAAAAAAAAACTAATGAAATAGTTTATTAGATAAAAAGTGCAATTTATTAGAAAAAGAGTGCAAAACATTAGTAACAAGAATGCTAACTAGGTGTATCAATTTACATTCCCACAAACAGTGTAAGAGGGTTCAGTTTTCTCCACACCCACTCTAGCATTTATTGTTTGTAGATTTTTTTTGATGATGGCCATTCTGACCCATGTGAGGTGACTTAGAGACAGACTTGGGGATGCAGTGGGGGAAGGAGAAGGTGGGATGAATTAAGAGAGCAACATGGAAACATATGTATTCAGTTCAGTTTCAGTTCAGTCACTCAGGCGTGTCCGACTTTTTGCGACCCCATGAATTGCAGCACTCCAGGCCTCCCTGTCCATCACTAATTCCTGGAGTTCACTCAAACTCATGTCCATCAAGTTGGTGATACATCCAGCCATCTCATCCTCTGTCGTCCCCTTCTTCTCCTGCCTCAATCCCACCCAGCATCAGAGTTTTTTCCAATGAATCAACACTTCGCATGAGGTGGCGAAAGTATTGGAGTTTCAGCTTTAGCATCAGTCCTTCCAAAGAAATCCCAGGGTTGATCTCCTTTAGAATGGACTGGTTGGATCTCCTTGCAGTCCAAGGGACTCTCAAGAGTCTTCTCCAACACCACAGTTCAAAAGCATCAATTCTTTGATGCCCAGCTTTCTTCACAGTCCAACTCTCACATCCATACATGACCACTGGAAAAAACTTAGCCTTGACTAGATGGACCTTTGTTGGCAAAGTAATGTCTCTGCTTTTGAATATGCTATCTATATTGGTCATAACTTTCCTTCCAAGGAGTAAGCGTCTTTTAAATTCATGGCTGCAATCACCATGTGCAGTGATTTTGCACCCCCCAAAAGAAATTTTGACACTGTTTCCACTGTTTCCTCATCTATTTCCCATTAAGTGATGGGACTAGATGCCATGATCTTCGTTTTCTGAATGTTGAGCTTTAAGCCAACCTTTTCACTCTCCTCTTTCACTTTCATCAAGAGGCTTTTTAGCTCCTCTTCACTTTCTGCCATAAGGGTGATGTCATCTGCATATCTGAAGTTATTGATATTTCTCCCAGAAATCTTGATTCCAGCTTGTGCTTCTTCCAGCCCGGCATTTCTCATGATGTACTCTGCATATAAGTTAAATAAGCAGGGTGACCATATACAGCTTTGACGTACTCCTTTTCCTATTTGGAACCAGTCTGTTGTTCCATGTCCAGTTCTAACTGTTGCTTCCATATGTAAAATAGATAGCAGGGATTATTTGCTGTATAATTCAGGGATTTAAAACTGGTGCTCTGTAACGACTTAGAGGAGTAGGGTAGGATGGGAGATGGGAGGGAGGTTCAAGAGAGAGGGTGGATATATATACCCGTGGCTGATTGGTGAAAAGGTCAGTTTTACTTGCAATCCCAAAAAGAGCAATGTCATAGAATGCTCAAACTACCACCCATTCATTTCACAGGACAGTGAAATAATACTCAAAATCTTCCAAGTGAGGCTTCAACAGTGTGTGAACTGAGAACTGCCAGATGTACAAGCTGGATTTAGAAAAGGCAGAGGAAACAGAGATCAAATTGTCAACATCTGATGGATCAGGGAAAAAGCTAGAGAATTCCAGAAAAAAAAAATCTACTTGTTTCATTAACTAGACTAAAGCCTTTGCCTGTGTAGATAACAACAAACTGGAAAATTATGAAAGAGAAGGGAATACCAGAATACCTTACCTGCCTCCAGAGAAGCCTGTATGCAGGTCAAGAAGAAACAGTTAGAACTGGACATGGAACAATGGACTGGTTCCAAATTGGGAAAGGAGTACATCAAGGCTATATATTATCACCCTGCTTATTTAACTTATATGCAGAGTGCATCATGTGAAATTCCAGGCTGGATGAAGCACAAGCTGGAATCAAGATTGCATGGAGAAATATCAATAACCTCATATATACAGATGACACCATTCTTATGGCAGAAAGTGAAGAGGAACTCTTGATGAAGGTGAAAGAGTAGATGAAAAAGCTGGCGTAAAACTCAACATTCAAAAAACGAAGATCATGGCATCTGTTCCCATCTCTTCATGGCAAATAGATGGGGAAACAATGGAAACAGTGTCAGACTTTATTTTCTTGAGCTCAGAAATCACTGTGGATGGTGACTGCATCCATGAAATTAAAAGATGCTTGCTCCTTGGAAGAAAAGCTATGACAAACCTGACAACATATTAAAAAGCAGAGATATTACTTTGCCGACAAAGGTCTGTATAATCAAAGCTGTATCATGCAAGGATATGAGAGCTGGACAATAAAAATGGCTGAACATGAACAAATTGATGTTTCTGAACTGTGGTGCTGGAGAAGATTCTTGAGAGTCCCTTGTACAGCAAGGAGATCCAACCAGTCAATCCTAAAGGAAATCAGTCCTGAATATCATTGGAAGGACTGATGCTGAAGCTGAAACTCCAATACATTGGCCACTGAAGAGAGGAACTGACTCCTCAGAAGACTCTGACACTGGGAAAGATTGAGGGCAGGAGAACAAGGGGGTAACAGAGGATGAGATGGTTGGATGGCATCGCTGGCTCAATGGATATGAGTCTGAGTAAACTACAGGAGATGGTGAAAGACAGGGAAACCTGGCATGCTGCTGTCCATGAGTTCTCAAAGAGTCGGACAAAACTGAGTGTCTGATTGATGACAATGACGAATTCATGCTGATGTATGGCATAAACAAACAAAATACTCTAAAGCAATTATCCTCTAATTAAAAATAAATAAATTTTAAAATGATTTTGAAAAAAAAAAAAAAAGAATGCTAACTGAGGAAAGAATAGAGGAACACAATGAGAATTCTAACAAGGAATTGGAAGACATAAAAAAAAGAAAACAAAGCAGAACAGAAGAATGCCATAACAGAAATGAAAAGCACACTGGAAGGGATTAACAGCAGACTATGTGATATGGAAAAATGCATGCATGATCTGGATGATAGAATAATGGAAATCATCCAATTGGAAAAACGGAAAGAAAACAAATTAAAAAAATAAGAACAGTTACAGACTCTCTGGAACAACATCATATATATCAATATTTACATTTATAAGCGTTCCCAAAAGAGAAGATATAAAGAAGGGAGTTGAAAATTATTTGATGAAATTATGGCTGAAAACTTCCTAAAGTGGAAGAAGGAAACAGATATCCAGATACAGGAAGCACAGGGGCTCCAGACAAATGAAACAAAAGAGACTCATGACAAAGCATATCATAACTAAAATGACAAAGTTTAAAGACAAAGAACAAATTCTGATATCTGCAAGAGAAATGCAATGAACATTTACAAAGGAACCATTGCAAGGCTATCAGCTGGTTTTTCTGCAGAAATTTTGCAGGTCAGAAGGAAGTGGCATGATATATTCAAGGTGCTGAAAGGAAAAAAAAAATATAACCTGCGGACTAGGATAATCCATCCAATAAAATTATCACTTAGAATTTAAGCAGATAAAGAAATTCTCAGATAAGAAAAAAAACTGAGTTCCTCAATATGAAACCCACACTAAAAGAAATGTTAAAACTCTTCTCTAAGTAGAAAAGATTGTAACAAAAATCAGTAGAAAAGGAATACTCTCACTAGACAGGGAGATTGTTCAAATAAACGATCTAGCCTGCCACCTAAAATAATTAGGAAAAAGAACAATAAAAAAAGCCCAAAATTAGAATGAGGGAAGAAACAATACAGATCAGAGAGGAAATAAAATAGATGCCCCCCCCCCCGAAAAAAAAGAAGAAAAAGAAATCAATAAAACCAAGAGGTAGTTTTTTGAAAAAAATAAAGAAATTTGGATAAAATTTTAGCTACACTCACCAGGAAGAGAGAGAGGATACTAATAACATAAGAACTAAAAGAAAAAAAAAAACCCAGTAGATATAACAAAGAAAGAAAAATAAGAGAATACTATGTACAGTTCTATGCCAATCAATTGGAAGAAACATTTTCAATTTCTAGAAACATTCAACCTGATAAGAATTAATCAGAAAGAAACAGATAATCTGAACCAACTAATATCTAGTAGCAAAGTTGAATTTGTAATTTAAAAACCCACAGCAAACAAAAGTCGAAAATCAGAAGACTTCACAGAAGTATTCTACCAAACATATAAATAAAAGCTAATACCTGTCTTTTTCAAACTACTCCAAAAATTTGCAGAGGTTGAACACGCAAATTTACTCTACAAAGCTACAGTTACCCTGATACTGAAGCCACGGGGAGGCACACACACACACACACACACACACACACACGACTCTGTCTGGGGGAATGCTCCAGGCAAGAATACTGGAGTGGGCTGCCATGCCCTCCTCCAGGGGATCTTCCCAACCCAGGGATTGAATCCATGTCTCACACATTGCAGGAGTATTCTTCACCATCTGAGCCACCAGGGAAGACAGAATATTGGACTTGGTAGCCTATTCTTTCTCCAGGGGATCTTCCTGACTCAGGAATGGAACCAAGGTCTTCTGAATTGAAGGGGGATTCTTTACCAGCTGAGCTACCAGGAAGCCCATATAATGCTAATGTGTCTGATAAATCTAAATCAAAAGTCCTCAATGAAATATGAGAAAATTGAATTCAACAATATATACCAAAGATCGTACACTAAGATCAAATGGGATTTATTTTAGGGATAAATGAAAACATAAATTTCAATATTCACAAACCAGTCAATGTGATACACCACTTTAACAAAAGGAAGGATAAAAATCACATGATCACCTCAATAGAAGAAAAAATGCTTTCAATAAAATTCAGCATCCATTCATGATAAAAACTCTCATCAAAGTTGGTCTAGAAGAAATAGAAACATATCTCAACATAATAAAGACCATTTATGACAAACCCACAGTCATCATGATACATAATGATGAAAAGCAGAAAGCATTTTCTTAAATATCAGGAACAATGATGCCTTTTCTTACAACACTTCTATTTAACATAATAATGTATGCCCTAGCCAGAGCAATGAGACAAAAAAAAAAAAAATGGAAGGAAAGAAGTAAAGCTGTATTATATGCAGATGATGTGATACTCTATGCAGGAAATCCTATCTCCATCAAAACACTATTAGAACTAAGAAACACATTCAGTACTGTTGCAGGATGCAAGATCAATATATATAAATCTATTGCTTTTCTGTACTCTAATAATGAGCTTCAGAAAGAGAAAGCAAGAAAACAATCTGATTTAAAGTCACATCAAAAAAGAATACAATGCTTATTAAAAAACTTAACTATGGATGTGAAAAGCTTATACTCTGTAAAATGTTGATGAGAGAATGTGAAACTAGTACAAAGTGATGGAAAATAATACAAAAAAATGTTCATGGATTGGAAGTATTAATATTGTAAAAATATCCACAGCATCTAAAGCAATCTATAGACACAATGCAATTTATATAAAAGTATCAATGATATTTTCACCAAATTGAAATAATCCTAAAATTTATATGGGACACAAAGACCCCAAATTGCCAAAGCAAATGATCAAAAGCAGCAAAACTCTATATATCATGCTCTTTGACTTCAGACTATGCCATAAAACTACAGTAATGAAACCAGCATGGTACTAACACAAAACAAACACACAGATCAATGAAATAGAAAGGAGAATCTCAAAATACATTTATTCATTTATAGTCAATTAATTTGTGACAAAAGAGGCTAAAGTATACATGGTGAAAAGATAATCTCTTTAATAAGTGGTGCTGGGAATAATTGCTGCTGGGAAAACTGGACAGCTATATGTAAAGAAAGATATTCAACATTTTCTCATACTATTTGCAACAGTAACCTCATAATGGATTAAAGATTTGAATGCAAGACTGGAAAGCATAAAACTCCCATGAGAGAATATGGGCAACCATCTTTGATATAAACTGCAGCCAGTTTTTTGGATTTGTTTTCTAGGACAAAAGAAGCAAAAGCAAAATTAAACAAAAGAGACCAGTTAAACTTGAAAACTACTTCACAGCAAAGGAAACCAGTGGCCAAACACAAAGACAACCTACTGAATGGAAAAAAAAAAATTAAATCATATGACCAATACAGAATTAATATCCAATATACATAAGTAGCTCATACAACTGAATAACAACAATAACAACAATGCAATCAAAAAATGGGCCAAAGACTAGAATAATAGCTTTCCAAAGAAGATACAACACATGGTGAACAAGTATCTGATAAAGTGCTCAACACCACTAGACCACTAGTCATCAGAGGAATATAAATAAAAAACGCATTGAGATATCACCTCTACCTGCCAAAATTACTATCATCAAAAGGTCTACAAATAAGAAGTGTTGACTAGGATTTAGTGAAAAGAAAATGCTAGGACACCATTGGTGGGATTTAAATTGGCATGGCCACTATGGATAGCAGTGTGGAGGATAAAAAAACAAACAAACAAACAAAAAAAAACCTAAAAATAGAACTACTATTTGATCCAGCAATTCTACTCTTGGATATATATTCAGAAAAAAAAATGAATACAATAATTCAAAAAGATATATGTACCCAATGTTTGCAACAGCATTATTTATGATGAAAAATATTTGAAAGCAACACATGTCTATGAACTGATGAATGGATAAAGATGTAGTATATATATTTATAAATTTAGGCTCATGGTGGTTAAAATTTTTGGCCTGCTTTGAGTTCCCTGATTTTCTGAAAGATTTCATGATGTACTTAAACATATTTTTGGTAACTTTTTCATCATTTAGTTTTATTTTTCTTATTTATTTTTTGAAGTGGGACAGTTTTTCAGACTAATTTGTTGATCTGCTGTAAAGAAGAGATCTCATTGTCCTTAATGACATCTTCTACTTTATCCTTTTTCTCTGTATTTTTAATTGAGATTTAATTTAATTTAATAGTTGATTTACAATATTATATTACAGTACTTGAGATGTTATTCCTCTTTATGCCATCTATTAAAATAATCTTATTACTAATCTATTACTAATTATGCATTTAAAATCTCACATATTCATAATATTCTTTATCTACCATGGCCTAGTTTATATTCCCCTCTTCAAAACTACTCATGGTCTGTACAAGTAATCTAGCAATTAACTATGTATATCTTTATAATATATCTATTGTTTCCTTAAACTATAATTATACTTTTCCATCATTTTAACTGCCCTGTGAGAACTGTGAGAACACAGTTTATCTGTGTTATAATTATATTTAAACTTCCTAAATGCTAATGTGGTGTTTGTGCATCTTGTACTCTGATTAGAATGTACTGTGCTTAAATTAAAGTTAAGCTTCCTTGAACAGATATGTTCAAGTTCTTTTTCACTTATTTTTCAATATTTATTATCCTGTTTTTCACTTTCCTCTCACTCTTCCACATCATTACCAAAGTTACTAATTAATAGTGACTATTTCAAACTCAATGGAATACAGGAAGAGCTTTAACTTTTTCTGCAATCATATACTCAATTATTCATCCATAAAATAAAACTTTCACAAGTTTTCATGTTTTAGTCACTCACTTTTAATAAGTCTCATTTAATACTATTATATAATATCTCAGTTTTGAATTACTAGATTGTGATGACATTTCACATGTGCAGTGATAAAATTATAGTTAAAATAAAAAAAAAATCATTCTTATATTCAAGTCAAAGTGATTTTTCTCCTTTAAGCTTTATTTTGATTTGCTGACCAGGAACTTCTAACATTGAAGTGAGGGTGTATTTCTTCTTTACATCTTTCTTGATATACTCCCTAATTTGTTTCCTGAGAAGGAAGTGACAGAGGATGAGGATGAGATGGTTGGATGGCATCACCAACTCAATGGACATGAGTTTGAGCAAGCTCCAAGAGATGGTGAAAGACAGGGAAGGAAGCCTGACATACTGCACTCCTTGTGGTTGGATCACAAAGAGTTGGACATGACTTAGCAACTGAATACCAACCTCTGATTATGACACAGAGTCAAAAAGATTAGATAAAGAGAGGTAATATTTGAATGATTCATATGGTTGTAATCCAGTTATAACTGTCCACTCTCATGGCCAGACTTAAAATACTGGCTCTTTCATGAAGAACAAGTGAATTTCAAACTTCTTGCTTGGGCTGATATTTTTCTGAAAAATGCTTTGCTATGACTGCTTCTTATATTCCTTCCTTATTTGCCCACTGGTAAACTTATTGATGTAGTCCTTTTATCATAACACACAACCTTCCTGGCTAAGGTTCCTTCAAGATTGAATGAACCAGACACTTTATCCTGAGAAATTTCTGGCACCCTTGTCTGACAGAGATGGAAGAGAGAGTGTAACTTATCTGACTACTAATCTTTCTTTGTTCATAATGTAGATTCTATCTACTTCAACTCGGATTGCCCTAGATTTCTCTAAGATAGAGAAATTTTCTAAGATAGAGGCATCAGATTCTTAGATGTACATGCTCTGTTTGCTCTGTTTAACCCCTTGGGATACACATTAGTTTCTCCAAGAATGCTTTAATGTTGCTCAACCATTGCTGGCCACATAATACATTGTTGTATTTGTTAAGCAAATATATACTAAGTTCTTACTTTCTTAAGTTACTGTTTTCAGCACTGGAAGAAGTATAGTTGGAGTTGCTAATTTACTAATTTAGTGACTTTCAGTTAAATTTGATATTAGATAAACACAAATACCTGACCTGACTCTTGAGAAACCTATATGCAGTTTAGGAAGCAACAGTTAGAACTGGGCATGGAACAACAGACTGGTTTCAAATAGCAAAAGGAGTACATCAAGGCTGTATATCGTTACCTTGCTTCTTTAACTTATATGCAGATGTTAAACATACATCATGAGAAACGGTGGGCTGGGAAGAAGCACAAGCTGGAATCAAGATTGCTGGGAGAAATATCAATAACCTCAGATATGCAGATGACACCACCCTTATGGAAGAAATTGAAGAGGAACTAAAAAGCCTCTTGATGAAAGTGAAAGAGGACACTGAAGAAGTTGGCTTAAAGCTCAACATTCAGAAAACTAAGATCATGGCATCTGGTCCCATCACTTCATGGCAAATAGATGGGGAAACAATGGAAACAGTGTCAGACTATTTTTCTGGGCTCCAAAATAACTGCAGATGGTGATTGCAGCCATGAAATTAAAAGATGCTTACTCCTTGGAAGGAAAGTTATGACCAACCTAGATAGTCTATTCAAAAGCAGAGACATTACTTTGCCAACAAAGATCCATCTAGTCAAGGCTATGTTTTTTCCAGTGGTCATGTATGGATGTGAGATTTGGACTGTGAAGAAAGCTGAGCACTGAAGAACTGATGCTTTTGAACTGTGGTGTTGGATAAGACTCTTGAGAGTCCCTTGGACTGCAAGGAGATCCAACCAGTCCATTCTGAAGAAGATCAGCCCTGAGTGTTCTTTGGAAGGAATGATGCTAAAGCTGAAACTCCAGTACTTTGGCCACCTCATGCAAAGAGTTGATTCATTGGAAAAGACTCTGATGCTGGGAGGGATTGAGGGCAGGAGGAGAAGGGGATGACAGAAGATGAGATGGCTGGATGGCATCACTGACTCAATGGACGTGAGTTTGGGTGAACTCCGGGAGTTGGTGATGGACAGGGAGGACTGGTGTGCTGCGATTCATGGGGTCGCAGAGAGTTGGACATGACTGAGAGGCTGAAATGAACTGAACTGAAACACAAATAACTTAACAGTTGTTTCATTATTCAGTTGAAGTCATGTCCAACTCTTTTGGAGCCCATGGACTGTAGCAGGCCAGGCTCCTTTGTTCCCCAGGCTCTCAGAGAGGTTTCTCAAATTCATGTCCATTGAGTTGGTGATGTTATCTAACCATCTCATCTTCAATCTTTGCCAATAGCAGGATCTTCTCCAATGAGTTGGCCATTTGCCTCAGGTGGTCAAAGTGCTGAAGCTTCAGCTTCAGTACCAGTACTTACAATGAATATTCAGGATTGATTTCCTTTTGGATTGACTGGTTTGATCCCTGCTGTTCAACCGACTCTCAAGAGTCTTCAGCACCACAATTCAAAAGCATTAATTTTTTGGCATTCAGTTTTCTTTTAAAAGATGATGCTGTTATAGTGCTACACTCATTATGTCAGCAAATTTTGAAAACTCAGCAGTGGCCACAAAACTATGAGAGCTCAATTATCTTTCCAATCTCAAAGAAGAGCAATGCCAGAGAAAGTTCATATTACCACACAATTACACTCGTTTCATATGCCAGGAAGTTTATGCTCAAAATCTTTCAATCTAGGCTTCAGGAGTATGTGAACTGAGGATTTCTTGATGTACAAGCTGGATTTTGAAAAGGCAGATGAACCAGAGATCAAATTGCCAACATATGCTGAATCATAGAAAATTCAAGGGAATTAAAAAAATCTACTTCTGCTTCATTGACTATGCAAAAGCCTTTGAATGTGTGGATCACCAAAAAAAAAAAAAAAAAACAAAAACAAAAAACTGTGGAATATTTTTTTATGAGTTGGGAAAACCATACCATTACCTGCCTCCTGAGAAACCTGTATGCAGGACAAGAAGCAGTAGTTAAAACTGGACATGGAACCATGGACTAGTTCAAAATCGGGAAAGGAGTTCATCGATACTGTATATTATCGCCATGTTTATTATATGCAGAGTACATCATATGAAGTGCTGGGCTGAATGAAGCACAGGCTGAAACCAAAATTGCTGGGAGAAATGGCAATAACCTCATATGCAGATGATATCACTTTAATGGCAGAAAGTGAAGAGGAACTAAAGAGCCTCTTGATGAAGGGGAAAGAGAAAGATAAAAACACTGCCTTAAAACTCAGCATTCAAAAAATGAAGATCATGGTATCTGGTCCTATCACTTTATGGAAAATAGATGGGGAAAATGTAAAAACAGTGTCAAATTTCATTTTCTTGGGCTACAAAATCACTGTGGATGGTGAGTGGCTGCAGCTATGGAATTAAAACATGCTTGTTCCTTGGAAGAATAGCTTTGAAAAACCTAGATAGTGTGTTAAAAAGCAGAGGCATCAGTTTTTGTTGTACCCTAAAGAAGGCTTAGCACCAAAGAATTGATGTTTAGGACAGTGGGGCTAGAGAATACCCATGAGAGTCCCTTGGACAGAATTATATTGGCCATCTGATGTAAAGGGCTGACTCACTGGAGAAGTCCCTAATGCTTGGAAAAGTTGAGGGCAAGAGAAGAAGGGAGTGATTGAGGATGAGATGGTTGGGTGGCGTCATCAACTCTATGGACATGAGTTTGAGCAAACTCCAGGAGATAGTGAAGGACAAGGAATCTTGGTGTGCTGAAGTTCATGGAGTCATAAAGAGACACAAGTTAATGAATGAACAACAACACCTTCTTTATGGTCCAAGTCTCACATCTGTACATGACTAATGGAAAAATCATAGCTTTGATTACACAGGCCTTTGTTGGCAAAGTGACATACTCTTTAATATGCTATCTAGGTTTGTCATACTTCTCCTTTCAAGAAGAAAGCATTTTTTAAAATTTTGCTGTAGTTACCTTCCACAGTGATTTTGGAACTCAAGAAAATAAAATGTGTCACTGTTTCCAGTTTTTCCCCTTCTATTTGCTATGAAGTATTGGGACTGGAAGCCATGATCTTAGTTTGTTTAATGTTGAGTTTCAGGCCAGGTTTTTCAGTTTCCTCTTTCACCTCATTAAGAGCACCTTTAGTTCCTCTTCACTTTCTGCCGTTAGAGTGGTATCATCTCCGTATCTGAAGTTGTTGCCATGTTTCCTGACAAATTTGATTACAGGTTCAGCTTCATCCAGCCTGGCATTTCACACGATGTACTCTGCATGTAAGTGAAATAAACAGCAGGATGACAATACACATCCTTGTCATACTCCTTTTCCAACTTTGAACCAGTCTGTTGTTTCATGTCTGGTTCTAACTGTTGCTTCTGAACTGCATAGAACTTTCTCAGAAGGCAGGTAAGGTGGCCTTGATTTCTTATCTCTTGAGAGGAAGAGGGTGGGATGATTTGAGATAATGGTATTGAAACATGTATAATATCATATATGAAACGAATTGCCAGTCCAGGTTCAATGCATGATACTGGATGCTTGGGGCTGGTGCACTGAGATGACCCAGAGGGATGGTACAGGGAGGGAGGAGTGAGGGGGGTTCAGGATGGGGAACACGTGTATACCTGTGGCAGATTCATGTTGATGTATGGCAAAACCAAAAAAAAATAATAATAAATAAATAAAGATTTCCAAATACAAGGAAAAAAAAATTTCCACAGTTTGTTGTGATCCACGCAGTCAAAGGTTTTAGCATATACAATCAAAATTTTGTATTCCTAATCTTGAATATACAATAATACTTACTTTCCTTTGATACTAATATCTATGTGTATTCCTTTAATAACATAGACTTGAAGCACACTCTTTTGATAGTAGTTGATAACCTAGACTTTGGAGTCAAAGAAATTGGGGTTCAAATCCTCACTTCACTAATTTTAGCTTTGGTATTTTGTACAAGGCATTTTGACAATAAGAAAATTGGAATTTTGACAGATCGAATAAAGAAAATTACGTTTTTCAAAATGTATGGGTATGTATGTGTTCATTTGCTAAGTTGTGCCTGACTCTTTGTGACACCATGGACTGTAACCCACCAGGATCCTCTGTTCTTTGGATTT
The DNA here is from genome assembly GCF_042477335.2 of Ovis canadensis. NCBI lineage: Eukaryota > Metazoa > Chordata > Mammalia > Artiodactyla > Bovidae > Ovis > Ovis canadensis. The sequence continues at coordinate 20,912,047 of NC_091259.1, read as the reverse complement.
TCTAGTTAAGAATAATAGAGTGAGTAAGCATTTCCTCTTTCAGGAAACATTCCTGACACAGTGATGAAATTCGCACTTCCTGTGCTTCTTTCTTTGGCAGGCAGACTCATTACCACTGAACCACCTGAGTGAAGTGAAGTGTTAGTTTTTCAGTCATATTTGACTTTTTGCACCCCCACAAAAGATGATGGAGTAGAAGGATATGGGCCCATTTTTTTCCTGTGAGAACTACAAAATTAAAACTCACTGCTGAACAAACATCGATAGGAGGATGTTGGACCCCACCAAAAAGATACCCAAGTACAAGGACAAAGGAGAAGACACAGCAAGATGTTTCAGTTTAGTTCAGTTCAGTCGCTCAGTCGTTTTCGACTCTTTGCAACCCCATGAATCATAGAACGCCAGGCCTTCCTGTCCATCACCATATCCCGGAGTGCACGCAAACGCACGTCCATCGTGTTGGTGATGCCATACAGCCATCTCATCCTCTGTCGTCCCCTTCTCCTCTGAGCCCTCCCAGCATCAGAATCTTTTCCAATGAGTCAACTCTTCACATGAGGTGGCCAAAGTACTGGAGTTTCAGCTTTAGCATCATTCCTTCCAAAGAACACCCAGGGCTGGTCTCCTTTAGAATGGACTGTTTGGATCTCCTTGCAGTCCAAAGGACTCTCAAGAGTCTTTTCCAACAACACAGTTCAAAAGCAAAACCAATACAGTATTGTAAAGTAAAACAATAAAATGTAAATTAAAAAAAGCATCAATTCATGTTGATGTGTGGCAAAACCAATACAATATTGTAAAGTTAAATAAATAAAAAATAAACAAATAAAAAAAAGCATCAATTCTTCGGTGCTCACCTTTCTTCACAGTCCAACTCTCACATCCATACATGACCATTGGAAAAACCATAGCCTTGACTAAATGGACCATTGTAGGAAATGTAATGTCTCTGATTTTCAATATGCTATGTAGGTTGGTCATAATTTTCCTTCAAAGAAGTGAGCGTCTTTTAACTTCATGGCTGCAATCACCATCTGCAGTGATTTGGGGGCCAAAATAAATAAATAAATAAATAAATAAATAAATAAAGTCTGACACTGTTTCCACTGTTTTCCCATCTATTTGCCATGAAATGATGGGACCAGATGCCATGATCTTCGTTTTCTGAATGCTGAGTTTTAAGCCAACTTTTTCACTCTCCTCTTTCACTTTCCTCAAGAGGCTTTTTAGTTCCTCTTTACTTTCTGCCATAAGGATGGTGTCATCTGCATATCTGAGGTTATTGATATTTCTCCCAGCAATCTTGATTCCAGCTTGTGCTTTATCCAGCCCGGCTTTGGCATGATGTACTCTGCATATAAGTTAATTAAGCAGGGTGACAATATACAGCCTAGATGTACTCCTTTTCCTATTTGGAACCAGTCTGTTGTTCTATGTCCAGTTCTAACTGTTGCTTCCTGACCTGCATGGAGATTTCTCAAGAGGCAGGTCAGGTGGTCTGGTATTCCCATCTCTTTCAGAATTTTCCAGTTTATTGTGATTTACACAGTCAAAGGTGTTGGCATAGTCAATAAAGCAGAAATAGATGTTTTTCTGGAACTCTCTTGCTTTTTCAGTGACCCAGCGGATGTTGGCAATTTGATCTCTGGTTCCTCTGCCTTTTCTAAAACCAGCTTGAACATCAGGAAGTTCACGGTTCACGTATTGCTGAAGCTTGGCTTGGAGAATTTTGAGCATTATTTTACTAGCATGTGAGATGAGTGCAATTGTGTGGTAGTTTGAGCATTCTTTGACATTGCCTTTCTTTGGGATTGGAATGAAAACTGACCTTTTCCAGTCCTGTGGCCACTGCTGAGTTTTCCAAATTTGCTGGCATATTGAATGCAGCACTTTCACAGCATCATCTTTCAGGATTTAAAATAGCTCAAGTGGAATTCCATCACCTCCATTACCTTTGTTCATAGTGATGATTTCTAAAGCCCACTTGAATTCACATTTCAGGATGTCTGGTTCTAGGTGAGTGATCATACCATCGTGATTATCTGTGTCGTGAAGATCTTTTTGGTACAGTTCTGTGTATTCTTGCCACCTCTTAATATCTTTTGTTTCTGTTAGGTCCATACCATTTCGGTATGGGCCATACCATTCCTTTATCGAGCCCATCTTTGCATGAAATATTCCCTTGGTATCTCTAGTTTTCTTGAAGAGATCTCTAGTCTTTCACATTTTGTTGTTTTCCTCTATTTCTTTGCATTGATCGCTGAGGAAGGCTTTCTTATTTCTCCTAGCTATTCTTTGGAACTCTGTATTCAGATGCTTATATCTTTCCTTTCCTCCCTTGCTTTTAGCTTCTCTTCTTTTCACAGCTATTTGTAAGGCCTCCCCAGACAGCCTTTTTTTTTTTTTTGCATTCTTTTCCATGAAGATTATCTTGGCCCCTTTATCCTGTACAATGTCATGAACCTCCATCCATAGTTCATCAGGCACTGTATCTATCAGATCTAGTCCCTTAAATCTAATTCTCACTTCCACTGTATAATCATAAGGGATTTGATTTAGGTCATACCTGAATGGTCTAGTGGTTTTCCCTACTTTTTTCAATTTAAGTCTGAATTTGGCAATAAGGATGAGCTCATGATCTGAGCCAAAGTCAGCTCTTGGTTTTGTTTTTGTTAACTGAATAGAGCTTCTCCATCTTTGGCTGCAAAGAATATAATCTATCTGATTTCAGTGTTGACCATCTGGGGTGATGTCCATGTGTAGAGTCTTCTCTTGTGTTGTTGGAAGAGTGTGTTTGCTATGACTAGCACATTCTCTTGGCAAAACTCTATTAGCCTTTGTCCTGCCTCATTCCTTATTCCAAGTCCAAATTGGCCTGTTACTCCAGGTGTTTCTTGACTTCCTACTTTTGCATTCCAGTTCCCTATAATGAAAAGGACATATTTTTCTGGGTGTTAGTTCTAAAAGGTCTTGTAGGTCTTCATAGAACCATTCAACTTCAGCTTCTTCAGCATTACTGGTTGGGGCATAGACTTGAATTACTCTGATATTGAATGGTTTGCCTTTGAAACAAACAGAGATCATTCTGTGACTTTTGAGATTGCATCCAAGTACTGTATTTCAGACTGTTGTTGACCATGATGGGTAATCCATTTCTTCTAAGGGATTCCTGTCCATAGCAGTAGATATAATGTTCACCTGAGTTAAATTCACCCATTCCAGTCCATTTTAGTTTGCTGATTCCTAGAATGTCGATGTTCCCTCTCACCATCTCTTGTTTGACCATTTCCAATTTGCCTTGATTCATGGACTTGACATTCCAGGTTCCTAACAATATTGCTCTTTAAAACATCGGACCTTGCTTCTATCATTAGTCACATGCACAGCTGGGTATTGTTTTTGCTTTGGCTCCATCCCTTCATTCTTTCTGGAGTTATTTCTCCACTGATCTCCAGTAGCATATTGGGCACCTAACAACTTGGGGAGTTCCTCTTTCAGTATCCTATTATTTTGCCTTTTTATACTGTTCATGGGGTTCTCAAGGCAAGAATACTGAAGTGGTTTGCCATTCCCTTCTCCAGTGGACCACATTCTGTCAGACCTCTCCACCATGACCCGCCTGCCCTGGGTGGCCCCACAGGACATGGCTTAGTTTCTTTGAGTTAGACAAGGCTGTAGTCTTAGTGTGATTAGACTGACTAGTTTTCTGTGATTATGGTTTCAGTGTGTCTGCCCTCTGATGCCCTCTTGCCACACCTATCGTCTTACTTGGGTTTCTCTTACCTTAGACGTGGGGTATCTCTTCACGGCTGCTCCAGCAAAGCGCAGCTGCTGCTCCTTACCTTGGATGAGGGGTATCTCCCACTGCCACTCCTGACCTTGAACGTGGAGTAGCTCCTCTAGGCCCTCCTGTGCCCGCACAGCCACCACTCCTTGGATGTGGGGTAGATCCTCCCGGCCACCGCCCCTGGCCTCAGGCATGGGGTAGCTCTTCTTGGCTGCTCCTGTGCTGTCACAGCCTGGCACTCTCGGTTGCTGCCCCTGATCTCAGACGTGGGGTAGCTCCTCTAGGCCCATACCCCATACCTGCTAAAAATGCTCGGAGGGCTCAAACAAAACCACGTGCACACCAGGACCCATATACCCCACAGAGACTGAGCCAGACCTGCTTTGAGTGTTTGAGTGTCTCCTGCAGGGTAAGGGTCAGCAGTGGCTTGCCACAGGGACAGGGGCTCTGGTTGCAGCATACCTGCCTCACACAGCCTGTGGCATAAGCCCTCTTGGAGGAGATCGCCATTAATCCCACCATAGAGCCAACGAGCAGATGACCCACAAACTGAAGAACGATTATACCAAATATATTATTACATTGTTAAGAAAGGTCTAGGACCATCCCCATGTTTCCCAACATGGGGATCTGCAAAGGGATTGAGAACTCCCCGGGAATTTGACATTGGAGGTTAGTGGGATTTGAACTTGCACAGGACTGGGGAAACACACTCTCGGAAGGCACAAACAAAACCTTGTACACATCAGGACACAGGAGAAAGGAGCAGTGACCCTACAAGAGACTGACCCAGGCTAGCCTGTGAGTGTCCAGGAGTCTCTAGCAGAGGCATGGGTCAGCGATGGCCTACTGTAGGGTCAGGGGCACTGAGTGTGGCAGTGTATGCATGGGACCTTTTGAAGGAGGTGGCCAATATCTTCATTACCTCCACCATAGTTTGGTCTCAGGTCAACAAGAGGGAGGGAACACAGCCCTGTCCATAAACATAAATTAGGGTTAAAGATTTACAGAACATGGCCCTGCCCATCAGAACAAAGCCCAGTTTTCCCCACAGTCAGTCTCTCCCATCAGGAAGCTTCCATAAGCCTCTTATCCCTATCCATCAAAAGGCAGACAGAATGAAAACCACAGTAGTAGAAAATTAGTCAAATTGATCACATGGGCCACAGCCTTGTCTAACTCAATGAAACTATGAGACATGCCATGTAGAGCCACACAAGATGGATGGGTCATGGTGGAGAGTTCTGACAAAACGGGGTCCACTGGAGAAGGGAATGGCAAACCACTTCAGTATTTTTGTCTTGAGAACCCCATTGGACTACTTCCAATTTGCCTTGAGTCATGGACCTAAAGTTCCAGGTTCCTATGCAGTATTCTTCTTATAGCATTGGACTAGTATTACTTCCATCACTAGTTACATCCACAACTGGGTGTTGTTTTTGCTTTGGCTCTGTCTCCTCTTTCTTTCTCGAGTTATTTCTCCATTCTTCTCCAGTAGCACACTGAGCACCTACCGACATGAGGAGTTCATCTTTCAATATCATGTCTTTTTGCCTTTTCATGACATTGTACAAGAGGCAGTGATCAAGAGTATCTCTAAAAAAAGAAATGAAAAAGAAAAAATGATTATCTGAGGAGGCCTTACAAACACCTGAGGAAAGAAGAGAAGCTAAAGCAAAGGATAAAAGGAAGATATACCAATTTCAATGCAGGGTTCCAAAGAATACCAAGGAACAATAAGAAAGCATTCCTCAGTGATTAATGCAAAGAAAAAGAGGAAAACTGTAGAATGGGAAAAACTAGAGATCTCTTCAAGAAAATTAGAGATACCAAGGGAATATTTCATGCAAAGATGGGTACAATAAAGGATAGAAAGGGTATGGACCTAACAGAAGCAGAAGATTTTAAGAAAAGGTGGCAAGAACACACAGAACTATACAAAAGTGATCTTCATGACCTAGATAATCGTGATGGTGTAATCACCCACCTAAATCCAGACTTAGGAAGAAGTCTCACTACAAACAAAGTTATTGGAGGTGATGGAATTCTAGTTCAGCTGTTTCAAATCCTAAAAGATGATACTGCGCAAGTGCTGCACTCAATATACCAGCAAACTTGGAAAACTCAGCAGTGGCCACAGTATTAGAAAAGGTCAGTTTTCATTCCAATCTCAAAGAAAGGCAATGCCAAAGAATGTTCAAACTACGGCACAATTGCACTCATCTTACACGATAGCAAAGTAATGTTCAAAATTCTCTAAGCCAGGCTTCAACAGTATGTGAGTTGTGAACTTCCAGATGTTTAAGCTGGATTTACAAAAGGAAGAGGAACCAAAGATCGAACTGCCAGGATCTGTTGGATCATTGAAAAAGCAAAGGGGTTCCAGAAAAATATCTACTTCTGCTTTATTGGCTATGTCAAAGCCTTTGACTGTGTGTATCACAATAAACTGGAAAATTCTTCAAGCAATGTGAATATCAGAACAACTTACTTGCCTCCTGAGAAATCTGTATGCAGGTTACCAAGAAACAGTTAGAACTGGACGTGGAGCAACAGACTGGTTTCAAATTGGAAAAAGCTCTACATTGTATGTATATAAGCTGTATATAATATGTTAAAGCTGTACATTGTCACCCTGCTTATATAACTTACATGCCGAGTGCATCATGAGAAATTATGGGCTCATGAGAAATTCTGAAGCACAAGGTGGAATCAATATTGTAGGGAGAAATATCAATAATCTCAGATATGCAAATAATACCACCATTATGACAGAAAGCAAAGGAAAACTAATGAGTCTCTTGATTAAACTGAAAGAGGAGAGTGGAAAACCTGGCTTAAAACTCAACATTCAAAAATAGAAGATCATGGTATCCCATCCCATCACTTCATGGCAAATAGATGGAGAAACAATCAAAACAGTGACAGACTTCTTCTTGGGCTCCAAAATCACTGTAGATAGTGAAGGCAGCCATGAAATTAAAAGACACTTGCTCCTTGGAAGAAATGCTATGACCAACCTAGACAACATGTTAAAAAGCGAAGACATTACTTTGCCACCAAAGGTCCCTCTAGCCAAAGATATGATTTTTTTCTATAGTCATGTATGGATGCGAGAGTTGGATGGTAAGGAAAACTGAGTGCCAAATAATTGGTACTTTTGAACTATGATGTTGGAGAATACTCTTGAGAGTCCCCTGGACTGCATGGAGATCCATCCAGTCATTCTAAAGGAAATCAGGCCTGAATATTCATTTAAAAGACTGATGCTGATGCTGATTCTGAAGCTCCAATACTTTGGCCACTTGCTGAGAAGAACTGACTCATTTGAAAAGACCCTGATGCTGGGAAAGATTGAAAGCAGGAGAAGGTGAGAACTGAGGATGAGATAGTTGGATGTCATTACTGACTCAATAGACATGAGTGTGAGCAAGCTGTGTGTGTTGTTGTTGGAGTGGGAAGCTTGGTGTGCTGCAGTCTGTGGGTCACAAAGAGTCGGACATGACTAAGTGACTGGAATGAACTGAACTGACCTGAAATGAACTTTAGCCCACTAGATTCTTCTGTCCATAGCATCCTCCAGGTAAGAATAGTCATGTAGGTAGCCATTTTTTTCTCCAAGGAATCTTCCTGATCTCTAAATTATTATTATTTTAGTATGTATATAATGGGTGACCCTGCACAGAATGGCTGATAGCTTAATTGAGTAATGCAAGCCCCTTAGCCATGACAAGGCTGTGAGTCAAAAGAGATTTATTGGTAAGTGTGTAATCTACCATATATATATATATATATATATATATATATATATATATATAAACTATAATTATTTGACTCACCAGAAATTAAGGTTTAAATGAATGTCTAGTATCTAATCTGGCACTCTTAGAAATAGAAATATATAAAACACTCTATTTTATGTGGTATAGAAGACATATTCATGTCTTTATGGAGCTATAATCTAGTTGGAAAGATAAGACTAATAGACATTATATAAAATTATAGAAAAAATAAAATTATGTTACGGTGATAGGAAGTGTCAGGTGCTTATTGTTGCTAATATATATATATATATATATATATATATATATATATATATATACACCATGGCCCTAATATCAAAGAGATTTATGAGCAGAGAATGCAAGAAAGCATGGAAATACAGACAATTCATGTACGAGAATAAGCAAGTACAAAGAAACCGAGATGTGAATATTAATGCCATCTACAAAGAATAACAAATAACAGCAACAAAAAATGCATATGCTAAAGAAAATGGGGAAGAGTAATTCAGAGAAGTATGGGGCTTGGGTTTCCTGTGTGTTGTGCCAAAGACAGTGCAAGAATGGCTGAGTCACTCCAACTATTACAAGGATGTTATCTTTGGTTAGATACGAAGGCTTTGTTTATTTTTGAGAAGTGGCATGATTATGCAATCTTTCCAAATATATTATTTTTCTGCTAAAAATAAATAGATTAGAGAATGTGATTGCAAAGGCAGGATGCCTACTTCAGTAATCTTGAAAAGAATTGTTAGACTATTCTGATAATTTGATGTAGAATGTAAGAAAAAGAGAAAAGTTAAAGATGACTCTGATAACATTTACTGGAGAAACTGAAAGAAAAGAGTTGACATTCACTGTGATGGGAAATATAATGAGAAGTTTGTGGAAGGGTATGAAATAAGGAGTTCATTTGGGACATTTCAAATTTGCAATGTTAGATATCTAATTGCAAAGACAGTCTACAGTTAAATTGACTCTTTGGGGAAGAATTTTGGGTGAGAGATAACAGCTTGTGAGTTGGTAAGTTATGTGTGCATATGTGTGTGTGCTAAGTTGCTTCAGTTGTGTCCGACTTTGTGCGATCCTATGGATTATAGACCTCAAGGCTCCTCTCTCCATGGGATTCTCCAGGCAAGAATACTAGAGGGGGTTGCCATTTCCTTCTTCAGGGGATCTTCCCCACCCATGGATTAGTCATCACTTACATCTGCATTGGCAGGCAGGCTCTTTACCACTAGTGCCATCTGGCAGATTATACATGGTATTTGGGGGATTCCCATGTGACGCTAGTGGTAAAGGACTTGCCTGCCAATGGAGGCGATGTAAGAGAAATGAGTTCAATATCTGGTTTCGTAAGATCCCCTGGAGGAGGAAATGACAACCCGCTCCAGTATTCTTGCCTGGAGAATCCCAAGGACAGAGAAGCCTGACAGACTACAGCCCACAGGGTCTCACAGAGTCAGACATGGCTGAAGTAGCTTAGCAAGCACACACATTATATTTGACACAAAATCATATGAGAGCACTGACCCTTCTAGAAGGCATCTCCAACTGCTATGCTTGTTTTCCTTGAGAGTCCTTCAGCTTTTTTTTCTGGTGAAAATAAGTACTCTATTCCCAATCCATTACACTAATCCTCACTGTAGAATTAATGTCTCAGTGACAACTTTTAATACAGGTATGGAAAATAGCTTCCATTCAGTGACTCTAAGGACAATCTTTCATTCATGGTATACTTGGTTCTTTCTTTTTTCAATCTCCTGTCTTTTCAAAAATGATATCAGGTGCTTGAGGGCAGCATGCAATGTATCATTTAAATAATTTTGACTAAAATTACTTCTCAATGAGGAAGAAAAGGTTTATTTTTAGTCTATTAAAGTGATGACATTAATTTGTTTTCAATAATGACTTTTTTTCAATTTGGACAAGATCTGACCATTAGACTACCTTGATCATAGGACAGGACTAATGTTTTACTGCATCCCCACATGTTCATTAACAGTAAGAAAACTTCCCTAAATGCTGCCTATATCTATTATTATTTTTAGCAAAATATACAGAAATCAGTGTTTTTCTAATTTGACTTTCCTAATTAATTTACTAAGAAACAAAAATGTGCATAGAAATCAGATTCTAGAGTTGCAAAAGACTACCTATATGTTACTGAATAAGTCTCCTACTTCTTCTGACTCTTATTCATCTAATTTGTGAAAAACAAGATTTGAAATACATTCTATCTAAAAATCCTTCTGATTTAGTATTTTATAGTTCTATAATAAAAAATTTAGACCAGACACCCCTATAAATTTTTATCAGCTATCTTCTTAATTAGAGGCCTAAAGTATTTTTTATTTCATAATTTAGAATCACTTTTTATGTGAGCTAAAACCTTTATATAAAATAAAATTTATAAATTTTATTTTAAAACTACACTTTAGTTTTGTTCATTTACAGGACTCACCATTCCATGATTTTTTAGCATTGAGGTAAACAAATGTAAAATATTATAATGGTGGCGGTGGTTTAATCACTAGTCATGTCCGACTCTTTGTGACCCCACGGATTGTAGCCCACCAGGCTCCTCTGTCCGTGGGGATTTACAGGCAAGAATACTGAAATGGGTTGACATTTCCTTCTCTTGGGGATTTTCCCCAACCCAGGGATTGAACCTGCATCGCCTTCATTGGCAGGTGGATTATTTACCACTGAGGTATTATACTAGAACAAGATTAATAAATGTATAGGTGGCATTTCATGAGACTGTATATATAGATTGTCATTTTAGAACAAAGCTATTAAGACACAGTGACTTGGCTATATGTATAAAATATAGACCACTGAAAACATTCAATCAATATTAAATAATTATATTAGTTTCTCAACTGATATTAAAGTGTAATATCACTGCTTAGCACCCGAGCTAACAGTCATTAAAATCACAAACATGTCTAGAGCAAGTGAAATTGATAGCGCTGTTTTAATATAAAAATATTGAATAATTTAAAGAGCCTTTTTCTTATGCCACTAATATATACAAATAAAAGTTTTACAAAAGTTGAATGCCACTCACATCAGAGGCTCTGATGGAACACATCTTAAATCTTCAAGGAGAAGAGATGAAAAAATATATATGAACTTTTTTTATACCATTAAGTTCCTCACTGGAATTACCTGATGTATGCTATTTCCTATTAACTTATATGCAGAGTACATCATGAGAAAAGCTGGGCTGGAAGAAGCACAACCTGAATTAAGATTGTGGGGAGAAATATCAATAACCTCAGATATGCAGACGACACTGCCCTTATGTCAGAGAGTGAAGAGGAACTAAAGAGCCTCTTGATGAAAGTGAAAGAGGAGAGTGAAAAAGCTGGCTCAAAAAGCTCAACATTCAGAAAACTAAGATCATGGCATCTGGTCCCATCACTTCATGGGAAATAGATGGGGAAACAGTGGAAACAGTGTCAGACTTTTTTTTTGGGGGGGGGGCTCCAAAATCACTGCAGATGGTAATTGCAGCCATGAAATCAGAAGGAAAGTTATGACCAATCTAGATAGCATATTAAAAAGCAGAGTCATTACTTTGCTAACAAAGGTCCGTCTAGTCAAGGCTATGGTTTTTCCAGTGGTCATGTACGGATGTGAAAGTTGGACTGTGAAGAAAGCTGAGTGCTAAAGAATTGATGCTTTTGAACTGTGGTGTTGGAGAAGACTCTTGAGCGTCCCTTGGACTGCAAGGAGGTCCAAGTTCCTTCTAATGGAGATCAGTCCTGGGTGTTCATTGGAAGGACTGATGTTGAAGCTGAAACTCCAATACTTTGGCCACCTCATGAGAAGAGTTGACTCATTGGAAAAGACTCTGATGCTGGGAGGGATTGGGGGCAGGAGGAGAAGGGGACAATAGAGGATGAGATAGCTGGATGGCATCACCAACTCGATGGACATAAGTTTGAGTAAACTCCGGGAGCTGGTGATGGACAGGGAGGCCTGGGGTGCTGTGATTCATTGGATCACAAAGAGTTGGACATGACTGAGTGACTGAACTGACTGACTGACTGAAGGAGGTAAGGGATAAAGCATTTGATTGAACTAAAGAAAGCTCTGAAAGTACAGTGACTTTCTTCCTATTTTACATCCATAGAAACTGACAAAGGAATAAAATGCAAAGTTCAGTCTTAACTGTGCTGACAGGTACATTTGCTTTTCTTCCTGATTAGCTAATCAATAGAATAAATATACTGAATTATGCTATGATCTAAAGTAAGGCTAACATTTTGCTTTCTAAACAATTGTTTTAATTTCCTTAAATATTTCAGAAATCATTGTTGACTTGGAATAAATCATTTTAGGATATATTTTCAAAAAAGAGAGCAATATTTAAATTGGAACAATGGGAATGTGTCCTAAATTTTTACCTTTCTTGAGTACTATAAGAGACCAACTCCCAATAGGCCAGTTTTCAATATTTTCTTTGTGTGTAACTCTTTAAAGTCATAGAAAGATAGAATATCTTGTTATAGTAGTTGCATCTAAAGACTGTGCTTCAAACAAGAACTTATTCCTGGCATATTTTTATGAATAACATGAAATTTAAGCCCTCCTGCTGTTCTATACTATAATAGCATACATAGTACAATTTTGCTACTTTTTGAATGCCTTGAAATCAGGAACACTCCTGGACATTTCTGCAACCATAATGATACTAAGTAAATACTTCCTGAATCTGTGGAATAGAGTTCTGAAACTATTTCTGTATGTGATAGTTTAATTTATGGTGAACAAAGGTAAAGTGGAAGTGAATGTGAACATATTCAATATTTCAAGAAATTTTGATCTCTTGAACATTGTTAGTTTTTCTAATCCTTTAGTTCAGTCACTCAGTTGTGTCCCACTCTTCGTGACCCTATGGACCACAGCACACCAGGCTTCTCTGTCCATCATCAACACCCAGAGCATACTCACTCATGTCCATCGAGTCGGTTATTCCATCCAACCATCCCATCTTCTGTCCTCCACTTCTCCAGCCTCCAATCTTTCCTACAGCAGGGTCTTTTTCAAAGAGTCAGTTCTTTGCACCAGGTGGCCAAAGTATTGCAGTTTTAGCTTCAACATCAGTCCTTCCAATGAATATTCAGCACTAATTTCCTTTAGGATGGACTTGTTTGATCTCTGTGCAGTCCAGGAGACTCTCGAATCTTCTTCAACATGACTGTTCAAAAGCATCAGTTCTTTGGTGCTAGCTTTCTTTATGGTCCAACTCTCATACCTATAAATGACTACTGGAAAAATCATAGCTTTAACTACACGGAGCTTTGGTGACAAAGTAATGTCATTGCTTTTAAATATGCTCTCTAGGTTTCATCGTAACTTTTCTTCCAAGAGCAAGTGTCTTAATCTCATGGCTGCAGTCACCATCTGCAGTGATTTTGGAGCCCCCCCCAAATAAAGTCTCTCATTGTTTCCATTGTTGCCCCATATATTTGCCATGAAGTGATGGGACCAGATGCCATGATCTTAGTTTTATAAATGTTGAGTTTTAAGCCAGCGTTTTCACTCTCCTTTTTCACTTTCATCAAGAGGCTCTTTAGTTGTCTTCGCTTTCTGCCATAAGGATGGTGTCACTTGAATATCTGAGGTTATTGATATTTCTCCCGACAATCTTGATTCCAGTTTGTGCTTCAACTGGCCTGGCATTTCTCATGATGTACTATGCATATAAGTGAAATAAGCAGGTTGACAATATAAAGCCTTGACCAATTTGGTACTAGTCTGTTGTTCCACATCCAGTTCTAACTATTGCTTCTTGACCTGCATACAGATTTCTCAGGAGGCTAGTCAGGTGGTCTTGTACTCCCATCTTTTTCAGAATTTTCCAGTTTGTTGTGATCCACACAGTCGAAGGCTTTGGTATAGTCAGTAAAGAAGAAGTAGAGGCTTTTCTGGAACTCTCTTGCTTTTTTGATGATCCAACGGATGTTGGCAGTTTGATCTCTTGCTCAACACTTAGAAAACTAAGATCATGGCATCTGGTCCTTTCACTTCATGGGAAATAGATGGGGAAACAGTGTCAGACTTTATTTTTAGGGGCTCCAAAAATCACTGCAGATGGTGATTGTAGCCATGAAAGTAAAAGACGCTTACTCCTTGGAAGGAAAGTTATGACCAACATAGATAGCATATTCAAAAGCAGAGACATTATTTTGCCAACAAAGGTCCGTCTATTCAAGGCTATGTTTTTTCCAGTGGTCATGTATAGATGTGAAAGTTGGACTGTGAAGAAAGCTGAGTGCCAAATAATTGTTGCTTTTGAACTGTGGTGTTGGAGAAGACTCTTGAGAGTCCCCTGGACTTCAAGGAGATCAAACCAGTCCATTTTAAAGGAGATCCATCCTGGGTGTTCTTTGGAAGGACTGAAGCTAAAGCTGAAACTCCAACACTTTTGCCACCTCATGTGAAGAGTTGACTCATTGGAAAAGACTCTGATGCTGGGAGGGATTGGGGGCTGGAGGAGAAGGGGATGACCGAGGATGAGACGGCTGGAGGCATCACCGACTCGATGGACATGAGTCTGAGTGAACTCCAGGAGATGGTGATGGACAGGGAGGCCTGACATGCTGTGATTCATGGGGTCGCAAAGAGTTGGACAAGACTGAGCGACTGAACTGACCTGAACTCCTCTGTCTTTTGTAAATCCAGCTTGAACATCTGGAAATTCATGATTCACATACTGTTGAATCCTGGCTTGGAGGATTTTGAGCATTACTTTTATATCGTCTGAGATGAGTGCAATCGTGCAATAGTTTGAACGTTCTTTGGCATTGCCTTTCTTTGGGATTGGAATGAAAACTGACCTTTTTCCAGTCCTGTGGCCACTGCTGAGTTTTCCAAGATTGCTGATATTGAGTGCAGCACTTTCACAGCATCATCTTTTAGGATTTGAAATAGCTCAACTGGAATTCTATCACCTCCTTTAGCTTTGTTCATAGTAATGCTTCCTAATGCCCAGTTGACTTCAAATTACGGGATGTCTGGATTCAGGTAAGTGATCACATCATCGTGGTTATCTGGGTCATGAATATCTTTTTCTATAGCTCTTCTTTGTGTTCTTGGAACCTTTTGTTAACATCTTCTGCTTCTTTTAGGTCCATACCTTTTCTGTCTTTTATTGTCCCCATCTTTGCATGAAATATTCCCTTGTATCTCTAAGTTTCTTGAAGAGATCGCTAGTCTTTCCCATTCTGTTGTTTTCCTCTATTTCTTTGCATTAATCACTGATTAAAGCTTTCTTTTCTCTCCTTGCTGTTTTTGGTACTCTATATTAAAATAAGTGTATGTTTCCTTTTCTCTTTTTTCATTAACCTCTCTTCTTTCTCAGGTATTTGTAATGCATCCTCAGAAAGCCATTTTGCCTTTTCTTTTCTTGGGGATTGTCTTGATCACTAACTCCTGTACAATGTTAGGAAACTCTGTCCATAGATCTCATCCTTAGGAAACACAAAATAATCCTGTAAGATTTCCAAATGCTTGGACTCAAATTGTACTACAATACAAAGGTAACAATGTACTTGGCTAGACTTACTTTTTTAAGCCATATTACTAAATTTTGCCTTTCTTAGCCAATAGATCAGTTCAGTTCAGTTCAGTTGCTCAGTCATGCCCGACTCTTTGTGACCCCGTGAATCGCAGCATGCCAGGCCTCCCTGTCCATCACCAACTCCCGGAGTTCACTCAGACTCATGTCCATCGAGTCAGTGATGCCATCCAGCCATCTCATCCTCGGTCGTCCCTTCTCCTCCTGCCCCCAATCCCTCCCAGCATCAGAGTCTTTTCCAATGAGTCAACTCTTCACATGAGGTGGCCAAAGTACTGGCATTTCAGCTTCAGCATTATTCCCTCCAAAGAAATCCCAGGGTTGATCTCCTTCAGAAAGGACTGGTTGGATCTCCTTGAAGTCCAAGGGACTCTCAAGAGTCTTCTCCAATACCACAGTTCAAAAGCATCAATTCTTTGGCACTCAGCTTTCTTCACAGTCCAACTCTCACATCCATACATGACCAAAGGAAAAACCATAGCCTTGACTAGACGGACTTTAGTCGGCAAAATAATGTCTCTGCTTTTGAATATACTATCTAGGTTGGTCATAACTTTTCTTCCAAGGAGTAAGCATCTTTTAATTTCATGGCTGCGGTCACCATCTGCAGTAATTTTGGAGCCCCCAAAAATAAAGTCTGACACTGTTTCTACTGATTCCCCATCTATTTCCCATGAAGTGATGGGACCAGATGCCATGATCTTCATTTTCTGAATGTTGAGCTTTAAGTCCACTTTTTCACTCTCCTCTTTCACTTTCCTCAAGGGGCTTTTTAGTTCCTCTTTACTTTCTGCCATAAGGGTGGTGTCATCTGCATATCTGAGGTTATTGATATTTCTCCCAGCAATTTTGATTCCAGCTTGTGTTTCTTCCAGTCCAGCGTTTCTCATGATGTACTCTGCATAGAAGTTAAATAAGCAGGGTGACAATATACAGCCTTGACGCACTCCTTTTGCTATTTGGAACCAGTCTGTTGTTCCATGTCCAGTTCTAACTGTTGCTTCCTGACCTGCATACAGATTTCTCAAGAGGCAGGTTAGGTGATCTGGTATTCCCATCTCTTTCAGAATTTTCCACATAGTGATCCATATAGTGAATTTTCCATATTGTGATCCACATAGTCAAAGGCTTTGGCATAGTCAATAAAGCAGAAATAGATGTTTTTCTGGCACTCTCTTGCTTTTTCCCTGATCCAGCAAATGTTGGCAATTTGATCTCTTGTTCCTCTGCCTTTTCTAAAATCAGCTTGAACTTTAGGGAGTTCACGGTTCACGTATTGCTGAAGCCTGGCTTGGAGAATTTTGAGCAACTTTACTAGCATGTGAGATGAGTGCAATTGTGCAGTAGTTTGAACATTCTTTGGCATTGCGCTTCTTTGGGATTGGAATGAAAACTGACCTTTTCCAGTCCTGTGGCCACTGCTGAGTTTTCCAAACTTACTGGCATATTGAGTGCAGCACTTTCACAGCATCATCTTTCTGGATTTGAAATAGCTCAAGTGGAATTCCATCACCTCCACTAGCTTTGTTTGTAGTGATGCTTTCTAAGGAAAAATTATTAATGATTCTCAAATTTTGAGATCTCAAGACTCTTTCTATTCTTAAAATTTCTTAGGGTTTCAAATAGCTTGTTTACTTTAATAATATCTTTTTACATTCTCCATTTTAAAAGACTAAAACTAAGAAACTCTAAAAATCATGTATTTTTACTAATATATTTAAAATGAATCTAAACTCTTAAATGTTAACCAAATAACATACCTGAAGTGAAAATAAACTGTTTTCCAAACCAAAACAGTAAGAAGTTCAGTATTTTATACTTTTGTAACTACATTTTACACTTTCATCATTTCATCCATTTCTGTACAATGTTTCAGTTAACGTATATAAAGAAAATCTAGTCACTCATGTGTATGTAGTTGGAGAAGAAACATTTAAATAGTCTTTTCAGATAATTTTAGATATTTTATATGAGTGTGGAATCTAAAACACAATCAATTAATATTTCATCCTCTGCTGCATAAAGATAAACCAGAATTGAAACAGACACATGTACCCCAATGTTCATCGCAGCACTGTTTATAATAGCTAGGACATGAAAGCAACCTAGGTGTCCATCAGTAGGTGAATGGATAAGAAAGCTGTGGTACATATACACAGTGGAGTATTACTCAGCCATTAAAAACAATACATTTGAATCAGTTCTAATGAGGTGGATGAAACTGGATACTATTATACAGAGTGAAGTAAGCCAGAAAGAAAAACACCAATATGGTATACTAATATATATGTATGGAATTTAGAAAGATGGTAATGATAACCCTGTATGCGAGATAGCAAAAGAGACACAGATGTATAGAACAGTCTTTTGGACTCTGTGGGAGAGGGCGAGGGTGGGATAATTTGGGAGTATGGCATTGAAACATGTATAATATCATATGTGAAATGAATTGCCGGTTCAGGTTCGATGCATGATAGTGGATGCTTGAGGCTGGTGCACTGAGACAACCCAGAGGGATGGTACGGGGAGGGAGGAGGGAGGGGGGTTCAGGATGGGGAACACGTGTATACCTGTTGCAGATCCACATTGATGTATGGCAAAACCAAAACAATATTTTAAAGTAATTAACCTGCAATTAAAATAAATAAATTTATATTAAGAAGTAAATTGATCTGTCATCATTTGAATGGGTATTTTACCTATGAATGATTTTGAAACATGCTTTAGTTATTGGGAAAATATTAATTTCAGAGTTATGCAGATTTCTAAATAATGAAATATTTTATTATACAAAATAAAAAATAAACCCACACAAATATTTATTGCTTCTATTCCCAGCCAAGATGGAGTAATAGTGATCAAATAGACTCCCACTCATATCATCAAAAAGTCCAAGTAAAACTCATAAAAGTATAAATATAAAGATGTTAGGTATGGAACAATAGAGAACAGTGGTCCCAAGAGATGAGAAAGTAATGAGTAAGACTTCTTATTTGCCCAATGACACCTTGGAGAGTTTCCAAGCCATAGTACCAGGAGCAGAAACTAAGGCAGAAGCCAGTAATCTCCTCCAATTGAGAAGAAACCAAAGCGGTCGAAGTGATTGAAGTGCTCAAAGCAGAGAACCAAAGAGAAATCAGCTCAAAGGGAGAATTTCCCAGAGATACCTGAGAACTGATTGGTGCACTTATGTTGAGAAACCATTTAAAGATGGGCTAGCTTTGTTTTTACTAATGGGAGTGAAAAAGTCTCATAATTCATGAGACTTAGGTGAGATATGTAATCTAGTTTTTGCCTCAATAGTAAAAAAAAATTGGTCTAGACTAATCACAGATTTAAACTTTTAAACAAAATTTAAAAGCAAGATCTAAGAAACTCAAAATGTTTCCAGGCAATTTAACTATGTCTAAAAAATATAATTACAAAAATGTTCAGCACTTAACAAAGTAACATTCACAGTCTCATTTCCAATAAAAAATTACTAACCATGAAAATATGTGGGGAAAAAAAAACCTATCATGAGGGGAAAAAAATCAATCAATGACAACTGATACAGTAATAACACAGATGATAGATTTAATAGGTAAGGAAATTATAACAGCTATTATAACAGTTATTATAACAGTTATTATTATATTATATATTCATTAAGCCAAAGTAATGAATTAAGTGAGCTTGTTGGCTAGAAAGGTGAAAAAAAAATCATATTAAGCTCTTAAATACAAGGGTATAAAATACCAAGTGAATTTTAAAAGAAAAGATTCAACTATGTTTCCTACCAGAAAAACACTTTAAATGTAAACTTAAATTGGTTGAAAGTAAAAGAATAAAGAGGGAAATATGAATACATGGAACAAAGAGTATTATGGCAAAAAGTGTCTTGTAGGTCTGTAGTGGTGTACAGAAGACATTATAAATTTACAAAAATCCATAGAACTGTTCAACTAAAAGAGTGTTGAATTCTAATGTATATAATTTTGGATCATAGTAAAAGCAAGAGAGTTCCAGAAAAACATCTACTTTTGCTTTATTGACTAAGTTAAAGCCTTTGACCTGCAATGCAGGAGAATTTCATTCAATCCCTGGCTTGGGAAGATCCCCTGGAGAGGGAAATAACAATCCACTCCAGTGTTCTTGCCTAGAGAATCCCATGGACAGAGGTGACTGGCAGGGTACAGTCCATGGGGTTGCAAGTGTCAGGCACGACTTAGTGACTAAACCTAACCACTAAAGCTTTTGAGTATGTAGATCACAACATAAACTGTGGAAAATTCTGAAAGAGATGAGAGGCACCTTACCTGCCTCCTATGAAACCGGTATGCAGCTTGTATGTCCAAGTTAGAACTGGACATGGGACAACAGACTGGTTCCACGTTGGGAAAGGAGTACATCAAGGTTGTATATTGTCACCCTGCTTATTTTACTTGTATTCAGAGTACATCATGTGAAATGCTTGGTTGGGTTAAACACAAGCTAGAATCAAGATTGCTGGGAGAAACATCAATGACCTCAGATATGCAGGTGACACCACACTGTAGCAGAAATTGAATAGGAAATGAAGAGCCTCTTGATGAAAGTGAAAGAGGAGAGTGAAACAGTTGGCTTATAACTCATTACTCAAAAAACGAAGATCATGGCATCCAGTCCCATCATTTTATGGCAAATGGATGAGGAAACAATGGAAACCATGAAAGATTATATTTTGGGGTTGTAAAATCACTGCAGATGGTGACTGCAGCAATAAAATTAAAAGATGCTTGCTCCTTAGGAGAAAACCTATGGCAAACCCAGACACCATATTAAAAAGCAGAGACTTTACTTAGCCACCAAAAATCCGTCTAGTCAAAGCTATGGTTTTTCCAGTAGTCACATATGGATGTGAGAGTTGGACTATAAATAAAACTGAGACCTGAAGAATCGATACGTCTGAACTGTGGTGTTGGGGAAGACTCTTGAGAGTCCCTTGGACTGCAAGGAGATCCAACCAATCCATTCTAAAGGAGATCAGTCCTGGGTGTCCATTGGAAGGACTGATGCTGAAGCTGAAGCTCCAATACTTCAGCCACCTGAAGGGAAGAAATGACTCATTTGAAAAGACTCCAATGCTGGGAAAGATTGAAGGTGGGAGGAAAAGGGGACGACAGAGGGTGAAATGGTTGGATGGCATCACCGACTCGATGGACATGAGTTTGAGCAAACTCCAGGAGTTGTTGATGGAGAGAGAAGCCTGGGGTCACAGAGTCAGAGATGACCTGAACTGAACACTAATGTGGCCCTAAAGTTAACTATGGGCTTTATTCAATAAGATACTGATGATGAATCACCAATTGTAGTGAATGTATCACACTAAAGCATGGTGTTAATATTATAAGAGAGTAAGTAGCAGAGGCAGAAGATGTACTTTCTGTTAGTTGGAAGAGGTCTCAAAAAATACATCATCTTTGGTTGATCTTTGAGCTGAACCCAAGTAATTGGATGATCTCTACTCTTTCCTGTTCTTGGAATTGTTTTCTATGGGCTTCCCCCACTCCTGGAAGCTGTTCCAAGGATACAGTCTTGAAACAGAATTGTGATATTGAGATCTTTTTGACTGGATACATGACAGAACCCATTTAAAATGTCTCTATACATTTTTTTAAATTATTTTTTAATTTTACTTTATTTTACAATACTGTATTGGTTTTGCCATACATCAACATAAATCCACCACAGGTGTACATAAGTTCCCAATCCTGAACCCCCCTTCCACCTCCCTCCCCATACCATCTCTTTGGGTCATCCCAATGCACCAGCCTCAAGCATCCTGTATACTGCATCGAACCTAGATTGGCGATTTGTTTCTTACATGATATTATACATGTTTCAATGCCATTTTTTTTTTTAGATTTACTTAGATTGAAACATAGTTGATTTGCAATGTGCTGGTTTCAGGTGTACAGTAATGTTGTCCAGTTATATATATATATATATATATATACATATAACCTTTTCAGATTATTTTCCATTATAGATTGTTACAAGATAAGAACTATCCTTTAATTCTATGGGCCAGAATGAAACTAGGGTTAATGGGTTGGTGTGTGTAGTTCTGGTTTTATTTTTCTGCTTGTTTCATGTAGTAATTAGCAAGAACGTTTTCTAATGCTCCTCAACTTGGTCTTATTGGTTGCAGGGTCACCGATGTGGTGAATCTACACATTAATTCCACAAATCCTTTGTGGTTACATGTTGTGTTTTAGGGCTTCCCTCAGGCCCAGGAAGTCCAGCATGAATGTTCAGGTCACAGGCTTTGTCTCAAGGGAGAAGGCAGATAAGAAGCTGTATGTTGATAGGTGCTGTGTCATTTTCACTCTGTCAGGGGTGTCATGGGGATGGAATCTGCAAGCTGAGGGTTGGCCTCCTCCTCTCTTTGTAATCTAACAGCAGCTCTACTGACTCTTTCCTGAGACAGAAATAGGCTGCGCAGAGCCTTCTGTAATTCCTGAGATTTCAGGATCTCTGTCCTTCCATCCCAGAACCTGGTTGCATTGCCTATTTTATGTATGGTAGGGTATACATGTTAATCCCAACCTCCTAATTTATCCCTCTCTTCCTTTCCTTTTTGGTACCCATAATCTTCTTCTTATATCTATGGGTCTATTTCTGTTTTGTAAATAAATTTATTTAAATCATTTTTTTTTAGATTCCACATATAAATGATATCATATTATACTTCATCTGACCCACTTCACTTAGTATTATAATCTATAGGCTTATCCATGTTGCTGCGAATTGCATTACTTCATTATTTTTTTATGGTTGAGTAATATTTCATTGTATATATGTATCCAAACTTCTTTATCCATTCATCTACCCATGAACATTTAGGTTGTTTCCATGTCCTGGTTATTCTATAATAAATAGTGTTGCAATGAACATTGGACTGCATGAATATTTTCAAATTATGGCTTTCTCCAGGTAAATGCCTAGGGGTGGGATTGCAGGATCATATGATAGCTCTATTTCAGTTTTTAGAGGAAACTGCATACTGTTCTCCATAGTTGCTATACCAATTTACATTCCACCAACAGTGTAGGAGGGCTCCCTTTACTCCACACCATCTCCAGCATTTATTATTTGTAGACTTTTAATGATGGTCATTCTGACTGGGTGTGGTGATATCTCATTGTTGTTTTGATTTGCATTTCTCTAACAATGAGTGATATTGAGCATCTTTTCATGTGCTTTTGAACTTTTAAGATTCTGGCCAATAGGTACAGAAATCTGCTTATTTTGCAGCCACCCAAGACAAGCCCCATGAGTAGGTATTGTTGCTTATTAAACCTGCCACTTAACAATCTAGAGTGGTCTGCGTTTTTCTTTGGTGTTTCCCTGCCTGACCATGCAGATGTTGGTTTTACATTATACTGAGAAATTCCTGGGGATGTTGCAAAGCAACACAGCTCAATTTTAAACCTAAAACTGCTAACAAAAACTTGTTAATTTTTTTAAGTAAAAGGAAAGAAAAAAGTTGTATTAATTTTTAATAATAAAAATGCTGGAATATCAATGTCAATAAAAGACAAAATACATTTTGTGATGACTAATTTCATAATAATGAAGTCCGTTATCAAAAGACATATAATTCTAAATGTTTGTATATCTAACAATGAAATTTTAAAACACATGAGACAAAAACTGATAGAAATCCAAGGAGAAACATACACATACATAATTTCAACATCTCTTTCTCAATATTTCATAGAACAAGCGGATAGAAAATCAGTAAGGACATGAAAGATATCAGGAACACTGAGCACCAACAAGAGTAGAATACAATTTTTTTCAAGTGTACATGATAAACTTACTATTATAGATCCTTTTCTGGGGCACATAACAATTCTCAATAAATTTAAAATAATTTAAATCTTAATGAATATGCTCTCTGACTACATGGAAATTAAAGTATAAATCAATATGGGAAAGATATCTTGACAATTTCTAAATATTTGGAAACTAATTAACATATCATTAAATAACGTATGGATCAAAGAAGAAATCAAGCAGGAAAGTAGGATGCGTTTTGAACTGAATGAAAGTGAAAACTCTGCCTTCAAAATTTTTGTGATGCAGCTAAAGTAGTATTTAGAGAAAAATTTATAGCAGATATTAACAATACTAGAAAAGAAGATGAACCTTAAAATACTTTCATCTTAAGAAAACAGTGAAAAGTGCAAATTAAACCTAAAGTAAGAAGAAAAGCAAAAGCTGATTATTCTGAGAGATAAATGAAATTGACAAATACTAGCTACACTTATCAGAGAAAAGAGGGTGAAAAAACAAGTTACCAATACAAAGAATGAGAGTGGTGACACACTATACATGTGTATTAAAAGAATAATAAGAAAATATGGTGAAAAGCTTTATGCCAACAAATGTAGCAACTTAGTTGAAATGAAAAAAATTCTTGAAAGACAGAACTATCAAATCACAACAAGGTGAAATAAAAAGTCTGAGGAGACCTGTATCTACTATAGAATTTGCATTTGTAATTTAAGATTTTGCCTCCTCATTCACATACAAACAAAAGCAATATGTAATAAGTCCAGATGACTTCAAGAAATGTATACTATCAAACTTTAGCATGAATTAGCCATAGGTATACATATATCCTAGAATGTCGAGGTTCACTCTTGGTATCTCCTTTTGACCACTTTCATTTTGCCTTGATTCATGGACCTAATATTCCAGGTTCCTATGAAAAATTGCTCTTTACAGCATTGGACCTTGTGTCTATCACCAGTCACATTCACAACTGGGTATTGGTTTTGCTTTGGTTCTATCCCTTCATTCTTTCTGGAGTTATTTCTCCACTGATCTCTTGTAGCATATTGGACATCTACTGACCTGGGGAGTACTTTTCAGTATCCTATCATTTTGCCCTTTCACACTGTTCATGGGGTTCTCAAGGCAAGAATACTGAAGTGGTTTGCCATTCCCTTCTCCAGTGGACCACATTCTGTCAGACCTCTCCACCATGACCCATCCCTCTTGGGTGCCCCCACATGGAATGGCTTAGTTTCATTGAGTTAGACAAGGCTGTGGTCCGTGTGATCAGATTGGCTAGTTTTCTGTGATTATGGTTTCAGTGTGTCTGCCCTCTGATGCCCTCTTGCAACACCTACTGTCTCACTTGGGTTTCTCTTACCTTGGACGTGGGGTCTCTCCTCATGGCTGTTCCAGCAAAGTGCAGCTGCTGCTCCTTACCTTGGATGAGGTCACCACTCCTGACCTTGAACGTCGACATTTTAGGAATCAGCAAACTAAAATGGACTGGAATGGGTGAATTTACTCAGATGACCATTATATCTACTACTGTGGGCAGGAACCCCTTAGAAGAAATGGAGTAGCCATCATGGCCAACAAAAGAGTCCAAAATGCAGTACTTGGATACAATCTCCAAAATGACAGAATGATCTCTGTTCGTTTCCGAGGCAAACCATTCAATATCATGGTGATCCAAGCCTATGTGCCAACAAGTAATGCTGAAAAAGCTGAAGTTGAATGGTTCTATGAAGACCTACAAGACTTTTTAGAACTAACACACAAAAATGATGTCCTTTTCATTATAGGGGACTGGAATGCAGAAGTAGGAAGTCAAGAAACACCTGGAGTAACAGGCAAATTTGGCCTTGGAATATGGAATGAAGCAGGGCAAAGGCTAAAAGAGTTTTGCCAAGAGAATGCATTGGTCACAGCAAACACCCTCTTCCAACAACACAAGAGAAGACTCTAAACATGGACATCACCAGATGGTCAACACCAAAATCAGATTGATTATACTCTTTGCAGCCAAAGATGGAGAAGTTCTATACAGTCAACAAAAACAAGACCAGGTGCTGACTGGCTCAGATCATGAACTCCTTATTGCCAAATTCAGACTTAAATTGAAGAAAGTAGGGAAATCCACTAGAAAATTCAGGTATGACCTAAGTCAAACCCCTTATGTTTATACAGTGGAGGTGAGAAATAAATTTAAAAGACTAGATCTGATAGGCAGAGTGCCTGCTGAACTATGGACAGAGGTTTGTGACATTGTACAGGAGACCGGGATCAAGACCATCCCCATGGGATGACCCAGAAAGATGTTATGGGGAGGGAGGTGGGAGGGGGGTTCATGTTTGGGAATGCATGTAAGAATTAAATATTTTAAAATTTAAAAAATTAAAAACTAAAAAAAAAAAAAAACAAAAAAACACCATCCCCATGGAAAAGAAGTGCAAAAAATAAAAACGGCTGTCTGAGGAGGCCTTACAAATAGCTGTGGAAAGAAGAAATCGAAAAGCAAAGGAGAAAAGGAAAGATATATGCATCTGAATCTAGAGTTCTAAAGAAGAGCAAGGAGAGATAAGAAAGCCTTCCTTAGCCTTCAGTGCACAGAAATAGAGAAAAACAACAGAATGGGAAAGATTAGAGATCTCTTCAAAAAAATTAGAGATACCAAGGGAACATTTCATGCAAAGATGTGCTTGATAAAGGACAGAAATGGTATGGACCTAACAGAAGCAGAAGATATAAAGAAGAGGTGGCAAGAATACACAGAAGAACTGTACAAAAAAGATCTTCATGACCCAGATAATCACGATGGTATGATCACTCACCCAGAGCCAGACATTGTGGAATGTGAAGTCAAGTGGGCCTTAGAAGGCATCACTACGAGCAAAGCTAGTGTAGGTGATGAAATTCCAGTTGAGCTATTTCAAATCCTGAAAGATGATGCTGTGAAAGTGTTGCACTCAATATGCCAGCAAATTTGGAAAACTTATCAGTGGCCACAGGACTAGAAAAGGTCAGTTTTCATTCCAATCCCAAAGAAAGGCAATGCCAAAGAATGCTCAAATTACCGCACAATTGCACTCTTCTCACATGCTAGTAAAGTAATGCTCAAAATTCTCCAAGCCAGGCTTCAGCAATATGTGAACTGTGAACTTCCAGATGTTCAAGCTGGATTTAGAAAAGGCAGAGGAACCAGAGATCAAATTGCCAACATCCGTTGGATCATCAAAAAAGCAGAGTTCCAGAAAAACATCTATTTCTGCTTTATTGACTATGCCGAAGCCTTTGACCATGTGGATCACAATAAACTGTGGAAAATTCTGAAAGAGATGGGAATACCAGACAATCTGACCTGCCTCTCGAGAAATCTATATGCAGGTCAGGAAGCAACAGTTAGAACTGGGCATGGAACAACAGACTGGTTTCAAATAGGAAAAGGAATATGTTAAGGCTGTATATTGTCACCCTGCTTATTTAACTTATATGCAGAGTTCATCATGAGAGACGCTAGGCTGTAAGAAGCACAAGCTGGAATCAAGATTGCAGGGAGAAATATCAATAACCTCAGATATGCAGATGACACCACCCTTATGGCAGAAAGTGAAGAGGAACTAAAAAGCCTCTTGATGAAAGTGAAAGAGGAGAGTGAAAAAGTTGGCTTAAAGCTCAACATTCAGAAAAGGAAGATCATGGCATCTGGTCCCATCACTTCATGGGCCAAAGATGGGGAAACAGTGGAAATAGTGTCAGACTTTGTTTTGGGGGGCTCCAAAATCACTGCAGATGGTGATTGCAGCCATGAAATTAAAAGACGCTTACTCCTTGGAAGGTAAGTTATGACCAACCTAGATAGCATATTCAAAAGCAGAGTCATTACTTTGCCAACAGAGGTCCATCTAGTCAAGGCTATGGTTTTTCCAGTGGTCATGTATGGATGTGAGAGTTGGACTGTGAAGAAAGCTGAGTGCCAAAGAATTGATGCTTTTGAACTACAGTGCTGGAGAAGATTCTTGAGAGTTCCTTGGAGTGCAAGGAGATAGAATCAGTCCATCCTAAAGGAGACCAGTCCTGGTTTTCACTGAAAGGACTGATGCTGAGGCTGAAAGTCCAATACTTTGGCCACCTCATGAGAAGAGTTGACTCATTGGAAAATACTCTGATGCTGGGAGGGATTGGGGGCAGGAGGAGAAGGGGACGACAGAGGATTAGATGGCTGGATGGTATCCCTACTCGATGGACATTAATTTGGGTTAAGTTTGGTAGTTGGTGATGGACAGGGCACCTGGCATACTGCAATTCAAGGGATTGCAAAGAGTTTGACATGACTGAGTGAATGAACTGAACTGAACTGAACTGATACCTACATCCTTTCTATTTTGAATCTCCCTCCCATCTCCCACCTCATCCTACCCCATTAGTTAGATACAGAGCCCCTGTTTAAGTTTCCTGAGAGGTAGAACAAATTCCTCTTGGCTATAAGTTTTGCATACGATAATGTAAGTTTCCATGTTGAGGTTTGACAGAAAACAACAAAATTCTGCAAAGCAATTAACCTTCAGTTAAAAAACAAATAAATTTTAAAAAAAAGAAATGTATACTATTAATTTTATACAAACTCTTCCAGAAAACTAAAGAAATCTAGAAAGTTTAGCAGATTAGGTTTTTTTAGGAAATATATTCCCTTTCATTCCAAGGTAGGCAGAGAGAAGCTACACCAATTTTTTTCCTTTCTCTAAGACCTTCGTTTCTTTGACTTGCCTGGAGCAGAGAGCATAGGTGGTTGTTCAGGGTTGGCTTCAATCAAATCTCCTTCAATTTGAAGAGCCTGTCTTGGTCAAATGTGTTAACTTCCAAAAATAATGACTAGTACTTAATTCAGTGATGGTCTGCTAAAGTTCTGGTCTCTATGAAATTAACTAGCTACTCATTGGTTCTTGTTGAATGGTATGTAATATGATTACATGATAACCGAATTTAAAATATTTATGGATATTTGTAAAAAGTTACATTATGTTAATAACTAGTGTCACTATATATAAGTAATTTTAAAATATTTTTATTATGTACAGGAAAACTGTCTCTATGAGTCCATTGTTATTTTGATAATGGAATCAGACAGAAACATTATAAGAAATTAAAACTATGGATCAATATTCCTTTTGACCATAAATACAGAAATTCTTTGAAATATTTAGCAAATTTAGTTCAACAGTAAAAAAATAATAATGCATCATGGCCAAGGGAGGTTTATCTTGAAGTTTCTAGTTTAGTTTACCATATAAAAGCAGTCAATATAATTAAAAACATTACAGAACAAAAACATAGAAATATCATTTGATCATCTCAACAGATGAAAGTGATAAAATCCAGTGTCCTTTTCTGAGGACAACTTTTAACACACTGAGAAAAAAATATCATTAAAAATATAAGGATATATGAAAACCCTTCAACTAACATCTTACTTAATGGTGAAAGACTATCCCTTTAAGTCAGGGGCAAGGCAAATATGTTATTATCGCTTCTTTCTATTTCCGGTTGTTTACTGTTATTCTATAGAAAAACCAATGATTTTTTTTTTGTATATTGTTTTTATGCCTGGCATTCCTGTTAAACTCAATTACTTATTAGTTCTAATAGTTGTTTTTTTTTTTTTTTAAAGATTAGGTTTTCTACCTAGGAGAAAATGTCATTGCAAACACAGTCTTACTTCTGTAATGAGGAGTCAGACTAAATTTTTTAATGTTTGACTGCTGACAGCTTTTAAACCTTTTCCTTCTCTCTTCCTGTTGTGTGGGGGAAAAACATCTGGGGAAGAAAGTTTTGCCTCATAATTTTAGGGAATTCTTCTTTGCTGCCAGTGAGGAATTTAACCAAACAACCCCCTGCCCTCATGCAGAAATACTAACCCTGGTTCTGCCCCCAGTAACAATCAAAACCCTGAATCAGTCTCAGTTTCTTTCTCTCCAGCCCTTTTGGACTGACTTGAGAGGTGTTCTTTGTTCTCCCCAGATACTCCAATTATTGTAGATAATAAAACTTTTCATACACTTTTAGTGTGTATTTGGCATCATCAGTCTTAACATTCAAGATAAATTTTGGATGGGAGTCCCTTTTGCCTTTGCAAAAGGTCTATGACAATTCCCTCCTTTCTAGGTTTATTGTATTTTATTTTTTTCTGCTTTCTTTAGTTCACTGAATGGACTCAATTCAAACTGTAAAAATGTGCAAGAGATCTGAATGGATACTGAAAAAGACACTTGGATAATAAAGAATATGAGAAAATGTTCCATAAAATTTGTCATTGGAAAAAGAAAGAAAGTGGAAGTCGCTCTGTCATGTCTGACTCTTTGCAACCACATGGACTATACAGCACATGGATACTCCAGGCCAGAATTTTGGAGTGGGTAGCCTTTCCCTTCTCCAGGGAATCTTACCAACCCAAGGATAGAACTCAAGTCTTCTGCATTGCAGGCGGATTCTTTACCAACTGAGCTATCAGGGAAGCGATTGTCATTGGAAATTGCAGCTTACAACAATGCAACACCTCTACATGTTAATAAGAATAGCTAAGACCCTAAATATTGGTGATACCAAATACTGGTGAGGATGCAAAGTATAGTATTACTATATAATTCAGCAATCATGCTCGTTGTTATTTAACTAACTGATTTGAAAAATAATGTTCACATAAAAACTTGAATTTGAATATTTATGGCACCTTTATTCATAATTACAAACCTAGGAGTCACTGAGATGACCTCAAATAGGTGAATGAATAAGCAAACTAATACATCCAAAC
The DNA here is from genome assembly GCF_042477335.2 of Ovis canadensis. Lineage (NCBI taxonomy): Eukaryota > Metazoa > Chordata > Mammalia > Artiodactyla > Bovidae > Ovis > Ovis canadensis. Next base: position 20,882,270 of record NC_091259.1, on the reverse strand, counting down.
AATGAAATATTCAACTAGATTCACAAATGAGATATGAAAAGAAAGAGACATGAAAAAAATCATCAATATACGTTGCTACATATGAGAAAATCCAGTCTTAAAAGGATACATACTATATGATTCCAATTATATGATATGCTAGAAAAGGCATAACTATACAAAATATACGCAGATGATTCATTGCCAGTGATTCAGGATCATGGAGCAACTAAATAGGTGAATCATGTGGGTGGCATTTCTTCAGAACAGTAAAACTATTCTATGTGATCATATAATGTATTAATACAAAAGTAAACATTTGTTAGAAATCATAGAGCACAAAGAATAACCTTAATGTATTCAAATTTTAGAAAATCATTTAGGAGGTGGGAGTCTCCCAGAATAAAATGAAGAAAGTGACCAAAAAACAAAACAAAACAAAACAAAACAAAAACAAAAACAAAACCCTAAGCATTTAAACAATATATGAAGAAAACTCATCAAAGGTGTGGAGGAATAAGCTCCTAACCTAAGGAACTTTGAAAATATGTGAAGTCTGTATAACTAAAGACAAAAGGAAGTGTACATAAACATTGTCCTCTAGTTGATAAAGTTGTTTCCATGGAGTTTAACCTAATGATTCTGAAACCACTATATGTGTGTACTTGAGTTTTACTATTAAGAAAATTTATGGCAGATGGTGGAAGCTAGGTTTCTTATTGATAGAATGTGAAGTTACTTAAAAGCAAGAGAAGCTAAAATCATCATTGTGGTAATCTATTAGCATTAAAGACAACAGTATAAATTCACATTTAGCATAATATGGGTACATATGGTTGGATTTAGAAATATTTAGAAATATACATATACACACTCATGAGTTAGTATAGTTACAATGTCTCCTTGTTCTATCAGCTAAGAGAGTCTAGAAGGAATGACACCCCCACCAAGCACAACTAACACTCAAATTGTGTTTTCTCATGCCATTATCCGATAAAGAAAATAAGGGGTTCTTGAAAAAATGACTGGGAAATAGGTGTTTGCAATGAGTGGAGTATGAAGTCCTATGCAGTTAAAAAAAAAAAAAAAGGTGCTTTAAAAAAATTATACAGTGATGCAGGAATGAGAAAGTAATACTGGCATGAGAGTCAGTTGAAAGAGTCCCAATGCCAAAAGCTGGTAATGATATAAGAAAATATATATATATATATATATAACCATGGGATCACACACATCCTAGTATAAATGATCAAATAAACAAATGAGGGAGAATAGATAATTCTCCCAGGCAAAAAACCTCAAATTATCTATATAAATAACCCACCCTTAGGAGGCAGAAATATAAATTCACACTCACTAAGTGTGGAGTGTGCATTGTGCCTTTCTTAAAAAGAGTAGATTATGGAAAGGGAACATAAGAAAAAGGAATAACTGCATAGTGGATAAACTTCACAACACCACTATTAACATCAGCAGTGGCATGACCAAGGCAAAGTCTTTTATTTTCTCTTTGATTCAGCTTCATCACCTAGAAAATGAGAAAAAGAACAGTTTGGGGTTTCCCTCGTGGCTCAGTTGGTAAAGAATTCGCCTGCAATGTAGGAGACCCTGGTGCTATCCTTGGTTGGGAAGATTCCCTGGAGAGGGAAATGGCAATCCACTTCAGTATTTTTGCCTGGAGACTCCCATGGACAGAGGAGCCAGTAGGCTACAGTCCATGGTGTCTCAAGAGTTGGATGTGACTGAGCTACTAACACTTTATCTTCAAAGGGTTGCTTTCATAATGAAATGATTTTAATATGTGTAAAGGGCTTAAACGAAGATCTAGCCTAAAATACCATATATTTTCTCCATTATTATTAATGAGGTTACAATTGTATATTCAAGGCCAATTTCAGAGATTCTTTTAACGAAGCCGAATCTGAGCAGAAGAAATCAAAGAAGTTGTATTCTAGGGAGAATATCATACAGACATGCCTCATTTAATTTTCACTTTACTGCCCTTTGCAGATTTGAGGTTTTTTGTTTGTTTGCTTTACAAATTAAATATTTGTGGCAACCCTGTGCCGTGCAAGTCTGTTGGTGTCACTTTTCCAAGAACATTTGCTCACCTTGTATCTGGTCACATCTTGGCAGTTCTCAAAATCTTTCAAACTTTTTCATTATTTTTCAATTTACTATGGCGATCTTTGACATTACTACTGCAGTTCTTTTGGGGCTCTGCAAACTGCATCTGTATGACAAGGAACTTAATTGATGAATGTTGTATATGTTCTGAGTGCTCCACAACTGGTTGTTTCTGTGTATCTTTCCATTTCCATGGGCTTCCCTATTCCCCAAAACACAGCAATACTGAGATTAGGTCAATTAATAACCCTACAAAGTCTTCTACATGCTCCAGTGAAAGCACAAATACATGTCTTTCACTTTAAATTAAAAGCTAGAAATGGCTAAGCTTAGTAAGGAAGGCTTGTCAAAAGCTGTTATAGAATGAAAGCTAGGGCTCTTGCACCAAACAGTTAGCCAAATTATGAATGAAGAGAAAATGTTCCTGAAGGAAATTAAAAGTGCTACTCCAGTGAATAAACAGATAATAAATGAAACAGCCTAGTGATTTGGATAGAAGATAAAATTGAGAGTCAATTCCTAGGCAAGTTGATAAGAAGTCTGGGGGTCCCCAAGGAGAGAGAGGTCTGGAATTCTCAAGGAAGAGGAAGGACAAAGTTTTTTTTTCCCCTCTACACTCCTTAGGATTATATAACAATAATATATCCTGCTTGAGAACAGTCTCAGGAAAAAAAACTTCTGGCTAATCCTGTTATCTTAAAATGTAAATTATGGGAGTGGGTCTAGTAAGGTCTTTAAAGCTGCCAGGCATTCTTTTGATTCACTGTAATAACTAATTAAAAGTGTATAACTCCATTGCTAACACTAGCGAGGGGGCACTCTTTCTGCCCTCTTCTGATGTCTATTTCAGAAGCTTTCTCTATCTCTTTATACTTTAATAAAAGTTTATTACACAAAAGCTCTGAGCAATCAAGCCTCACCTATGGCCCCAGATTGAATTCTTCTTCTTCAGAGGCCAAGAATCCCAGCATCTTTCATGGTTCAGTAACAACCTATCAAAACCAGACACAACATTCCCTTAAGTGGAAGCCTAATCCATAACAAACCCTTAACTATTCAATTCTATCAAGGCTGAGATAGATGAGGAAGCTTTAGAAGAAAAGTTCCAAGCTAAGAAAGGTTGGTTCACAAGATTTAAAGAAAGAAGGCATCTCCATAAAATAAAAGTTAAAGGCAAAGCAATAAGTGCTGATTTAGAGTTGCAGCAAGTTTTCAAGAATATCTGTCCAAGGAATCTCCATCAATTCTGGTCAATGTATGGGAAAACCAACACAGTATTGTAAAGTAAAATAAAGTAAAAATAAAAGTTAAAAAAAAAAAAGAATATCTATCCAAGTTAATTAATGAAAGTGACTACACTAAACAACAAATTTTCAGTGTAGACAAAACAGTCTTGTTTTGGAAGAAGATTCCATGTAAGACATTCAAAGAGACGAGAAGTCAATGCCTGGGTTCAAAGCTTTAATAACAGGCTAACAATTGCTACCATAGCTAGCAGCTTCAAGTTCAAGCCAATTATCATTTACCATTCCAAAAGCCTAGTGCTTTTAAAAATTATACTAACTCTGCTCTGCCTATGCTTTTTAAATGAAATGACAAATATGCTACTGGAGAACAGTGGACAAGTAACTCCAGAAAGAATGAAGAGATGGAGCCAAAGCAAAAAAAAAAAAAAAAAAAACCCAAAAAACAAAAAAAAACACAAAACCCAGTTATGGTTGTGATTGATGATGTAAGTAAAGTCCGATGTTGTAAAGAACAATATTGCATAGGAACGTGGAATGTCAGGTCCTTGAATCAAAGTAAATTGGAAGTGGTCAAACAAGAGATGGCAAGAGTGAACATCGACATTTTAGGAATTGGTGAATTTAACTCGGATGACCATTATGTGTACTAATGTGGACAAGAATCCCTTAGAAGAAATGGAGTAGCACTTATAGTCAAGAAGAGTCCGAAATGCAGTACTTGGGTGCAATCTCAAAATGACAGAATGATCTCTGTTCGTTTTCAAGGCAAACCTTTCAATATCACAGTAATCCAGATCTATGACCCAATCAGTAATGCTGAAGAAGCTGAAGTTGAATGTTGCTATGAAGAACTACAAATTTTTCTAGAACTAACAGCCCCTTTCATTATAGGGAACTGGAAAGATGTCTCTTTCATTATAGGGGACTGGAATGCAACAGTGGGAAAGTAAGAGATACCTGGAGTAACACAAAATTTGGCATTGGAGCATAAAATGAAGCAGGGCAAAGGCTAAAAGAGTTTTGCCAAGAGAACATACTGGTCTTAGCAAAAATTCTCTTCCAACAACACAAAAGAAGACTCTACACATGGACATCACCAGAGGATCAATATCAGAAGCAGATTGACTATATTCTTTGCAGCCAAAGATAGAGAAGCTCTCTAAAGTCATCAGCAACAAGACCAGGGGCTGACTTGGCTCAGATAATGAACTCCTTATGGCCAAATTCACACATAAATTAAAGAAAGTAGGGAAAACCACTGCACCATTCAGGTATGACCTAAATCAAATCCCTTAAAATTATACAGTGGAAGTGACAAATCGATTCAAGGGATTATATCTGATAGACACAGTGCTGGAAGAACTATGGATGGAGGTTTGTGTCATTGTAAAAGAGGCGGTGATCAAGTCCATCCCCAAGAAAAAGAAATGCAAAAAGGCAAAATGGTTGTCTGATGAGGGCTTACAAATAGCTGAGTAAAGAAGAAAAGCTAAAGGCAAAGGAGAAAAGGAAAGATATTCACATTTGAATGCAGAGTTCCAAAGAATAGCAAAGAGGGATAAGAAAGATTTCCTCAGCGATCAGTGCAAAAAACCAGAGGAAATCAATAGAATAGGAAATCCTAGAGATTTCTTCAAGAAAATTAGAGATATCAAAGGAATATTTCTTGCAAAGATGGGCATAATAAAGGACAGAAATGTTATGGACCTAACAGAAGCAGAAGATATTAAGAAGAGGTGGCAAGAATACATAGAACTACACAAAATTATCTTCATGACCCAGATAACCACGATGGTATGATCACTCATCAAGAGCCAGACATCCTGCACTGTGAAGTAAAGTGGGCCTTAGGAAGCATCACTACGAACAAAGCTAGTCGAAGTGATGGAATTCCAGTTAAGCTATTTCAAATCCTAAAAGATGATGCTGTGAAAGTGCTGCACTCAATATGCCAGCAAATTTGGAAAACACAGCAGTGGCCACAGGACTAGAAAAGGTCAGTCTTCATTCCAATCCCAAAGAAAGGCAATGTCAAAGAATGTTCAAACTACCACACAATTACACTCATCTCATATGCTAGTAAAGTAATGCTTAAAATTCTCCAAGCCAGGCTTCAATAGTGCATGGACCATGAACTTCCAGATATTTAAGCTGGATTTAGAAAAGGGAGAGGAGCCAGAGGTCAAATTGGCAACATCCATTGGATCATGGAAAAAGCAAGGGAGTCCAGAAAAACAACTACTTCTGCTTTACTGACTATGCCAAAATCTTTGACTGTGTGGATCACAACAAACTGTGCAAAATTCTTTGAGATGGGAATACCAGACCACCTTACCTGCCTCCTGAGAAATCTGTATGCAGGTCAAGTAGCAACAGTTAGAATTGGACATGGAACAACAGACTGGTTCCAAATCAAGAAAGGAGTACATCAAGGCTGCATATTGTCACCCTGCTTATTTAACTTATATGCAGAGTGCATCATGAGAATTACTGGGTTGGATGAAGCACAGATAGAATCAAGATTGCTGAGAGAAGCTTAAATAAACTCAGATATGTAGATGGCACCACACTTATGGCAAAAAGTGAAGAGGAACTGAATAGCCTCTGGATGAAAGTGAAAGAGGAGAGTGAAAAGCTGGCTTAAACTCAACATTCATAAAACGAAGATCATGACATCTAGTCCCATCATTTTATGTCAAATAGTTGAGGAAACAATGGAAACAGTGAGATACTTTTTTTGGGGGGACCCAAAAATCACAGCAGATGGTGATTGCACCCATGAAATTAAAAGACAGCTGCTTCTTGGAAGAAAAGCTGTGACCAACCTAGATACTAAAAGCGGGAACATTACTTTGCCAACAAAAGTTAATCTAGCCAAATTGAAGGAATAATGCTAAAGCTGGAACTCCAGTACTTTGGCCACCTCATGCCAAGAGTTGACTCATTGGAAAAGACTCTGATGCTGGGAGGGATTGGGGGCAGGAGGAGAAGGGGACGACAGAGGGTGAGATGGCTGGATGGCATCACTGACTCGATGGACATCAATCTGAGTGAACTCTGGGAGTTGGTGATGGACAGGGAGGCCTGGCGTGCTGCGATTCATGGGGTCGCACAAAGTCGGACACAACTGAGCGACTGAACTGAACTGAGCTGATGTAGTAGCTATAGCTGGATGTGAGAATTGTACTATAAAGAAAGCTGAGGCCCGAAGAATTGATGCTTTTGTTTTTTTTTTTTTTTTTAATTTTTAGTTTTTTATTTTTTAAATTTTAAAACCTTTAATTCTTACATGCATTCCCAAACATGAACCCCCCTCCCACCTCCCTCCCCAGAACATCTTTCTGGGTCATCCCCATGCACCAGCCCCAAGCATGCTGCATCCTGCGTCAGACATAGACTGGCGATTCAATTCGCATGATAGTATACATGTTAGAATGTCATTCTCCCAAATCATCCCACCCTCTCCCTCTCCCTCTGAGTCCAAAAGTCCGTTATACACATCTGTGTCTCTTTCCCTGTCTTGCATACAGGGTCGTCATTGCCATCTTCCTAAATTCCATATATATGTGTTAGTATACTGTATTGGTGTTTTTCTTTCTGGCTTACTTCACTCTGTATAATCGGCTCCAGTTTCATCCATCTCATCAGAACTGATTCAAATGAATTCTTTTTAACGGCTGAGTAATACTCCATTGTGTATATGTACCACAGCTTTCTTATCCATTCATCTGCTGATGGACATCTAGGTTGTTTCCATGTCCTGGCTATTATAAACAGTGCTGCAATGAACATTGGGGTACATGTGTCTCTTTCAATTCTGGTTTCCTCGGTGTGTATGCCCAGAAGTGGGATTGCTGGGTCATAAGGTAGTTCTATTTGCAATTTTTTAAGGAATCTCCACACTGTTCTCCATAGTGGCTGTACTAGTTTGCATTCCCACCAACAGTGTAGGAGGGTTCCCTTTTCTCCACACCCTCTCCAGCATTTATTGCTTGCAGATTTTTGGATCGCAGCCATTCTGACTGGTGTGAAGTGGTACCTCATTGTGGTTTTGATTTGCATTTCTCTAATAATGAGTGATGTTGAGCATCTTTTCATGTGTTTGTTAGCCATCCGTATGTCTTCTTTGGAGAAATGTCTATTTAGTTCTTTGGCCCATTTTTTGATTGGGTCGTTTATTTTTCTGGAGTTGAGCTGCATAAGTTGCTTGTATATTTTTGAGATTAGTTGTTTGAACAGTGGTGTTGGAGAACACTCTTGAGAGTCCCTTGTACTCCAAGGAGTTTCAACCAGTCAACCCTAAAGGAAATCAGTCCTGAATATTCATTGGAGCCACCGATGCTGAAGGTGAAACTCCAATACTTCAGCCACCTGGTGCAAAGAACTGGCTGATTGGAAAACATGATGATGCTGTGAAGTATTGAAGGCCAGAGGAGAAGGGGATGACAGAAGATGAGATGGTTGGATGGCATCATTGACTTAATGGGCATAAGTTTGAGTAAGCACTGGGTATTGGTGATGGATAGGTAAGCCTGAGGGACTAAACTGAACTGAGCCAAAGATGTAACTGAATTGCTGAAATCTCACCACAAAATTTTAACAAATATGGTGTTGCTTTTTATGTATTAGCAAAGAAAATGGATTTTATGGATTAGCAAATAAAGTGGTTTCTTGAGATGGAATCTACTCCTGATGAAGACACTGTAAAGACTATTGAAATGCCAAGAAGAAACTTAGAGTATTACTTAAACTTAGTTGATATAGCAGTGGCAGAGTTTGAGAAGACTGAGTATAATTTTGAAAGTTCTGCTACTGTGGATAAAATGCTCTCAGACTGCATTGTGTTCTATTTGTCCATGAATTGTCCATGAGAGGAAAAGTTAATCTGTGGCAAACCTCATGGTTGCCTTAGTTTAAGAAAGTGGAACAGTTACTCTAATTCTACCGCCACACTGATAGGCAGCCATCAACAACAAGGCAACAACAAGGCACTCTCCCAGTAAAATGTATGACCCACTGGAGACTCAGATGATGGTTAGCATTTCTGACCAATAAAGATTTTTTTTTTCTAAATTTTAAGGTATGTACATTGCTCTTTTAGACATAGTGTTATGGCACATTTAGTAGATTAAAATATAGTGTAAATATAACTTTTATATTTACTGAGAAACCAAAAAGTTAGTGTTATTTGCTTTAGTGCAATTTTCTGGATCTGAAAGCACAGTGGATCTGAACTATGTCTGTATATCAGACATCTTATAACATGTGCTGTCTGGGGAATATTTAAGAGTGCTCTGCCTTTCCTAGTGTCTCAAAGTAATATCTAGACAAACTGGGTTGCCAAATTTGTGCCAACAAATTGTAGGTTGTCAAAATAAGAGGTTTTTCTTTTTTTTTTTTTACATTCAACTGTCTCTGTCAACCACTGTTTTTTGATGTTCTATATCCATTAATCTTTTCAATAAACCTAAAGGATATATATGGCCTTCTGCAATGGCTCAGTGGTAAAGAAATCACCTGCCAATGCATAATCAAGCAGTGGCTCTGATCCCTGGGTTGGGAAGATGCCCTGGAGAAGGAAATGGCCACTCGCTCCAGTATTTTTGCATGGGACATCCCATGGATAGAGGAGCCTGGTGGATTTCATTTCATGGAGTTTCAAAAGAGTCAAGACACTACTGAGGAACTAAACACCAACAACTATATATATATATATATATATATATATATATATATATATATATATATATATATATGTGTGTGTGTGTGTGTGTGTGTGTGTGTGTGTGTGTATGTATATATATATATACGTAGGCTTCCCAGGTGATGGCTAGTGCTCAAGAACCTGCTTGCCCATGAAAGAGACATGAGATAGGAGTTCAGTCCATGAGTCACGAAGATCCTCTGGAGGAGGACATTTCAATCCACTCCAGTATTCTTGCCTGGAAAATTCCATGGACAGTGGAGCCTGGCTGGCTACTGTCCGTGGGTTCACACAGAGTCGGATGTGACTGAACTGACTTGAACTGACTTAGCATGAACACAATATGTATGTATGTATGCATATATATATATATATATATATATATATATATATATACACATAATTGTTGGGAGATAGGTCACCTTGATTCTCTCACATTCCAGCTTGTCTAGTGACAATTTTTATTCAAGATAATTTTTTTGTCTGTGTGTGCATAAAAAGTCTTAATATGTTTAAGAAAACTGAAATTATACAAAATTTATTCTTTCATCAAAATGGAACTGATACAGAAAATCAATTGTTAAAAGATGTCTCTAAAAACTCCCAGTGCACATCAGTACAGAAAGTAACCTTTGAATATAGAGATAATATCTCCTGCACAGGCAGAGGGTAGATTTGTTTGCTGTACAGAATAACATAGTGTCTACATTTAAGCAATGCTTGCTCAGATTTCCTAGCAAATCCTTTGTAAAACTGAGAGGGTTCCTAAGCTTAGATTTCATCAGTTGTGACATAAACTTCTGTGTACATAGACTTTATCTGGACCCATTTTCACAGTGTCCCTAAGGTAGTCCAGGGCCAAGGAAAACCTATAGGAACTTGAAGTTCATTCTGTCTTCTGTGCTATGAGTAATGGAATCCTTTCTCTCTGATTTAAGAGTTTCATGTCTTCTGCCAGTACCTATGAAAATGCAGTACTTGAACTTTTATCTTGTGAGTAGAGTAAAATCTCAGATTCTTCATGGTTCTTGAAAATTATCACCATCAACTTCACTTTTTCCAGTTGAGGAAGCTGATTCACTGTATGCTAAGAGACTCATCCAAGGTCACACAGAAAGTGGAAGATTTTGAATTTCAACATTCTGGTTCAGATATTGCATGCACAACCACTATGCTGTACTGTTACCTGAAAAGTTTCAAAAATACATTAAATTGACTTCATGAATTGTAAATGATGTCACGGATCTATTTGCCCTGGTAAACTGTAAAATTGTCAATGTTTGATCTACGAAGAATATTTAAAATGTCTGTGTCTTCTCAAAGAAAGTTTCAAGTTCTGTAAATCCCTCTCCTGCTACCCACTATGATCTCCCTGGCCCCTATATATTTGCCAGGAATCCTAGTTAATGTACCAAAGACTGAAATATGTCATCATTTTCAAGGGCAGCCTGATTAATTTTGCTGAATAGAGTATCTTTCTAGCCGAAGGTTATTTTTTAATGAACAGTCATACATGCTGTAACTCTTGCTCTGTTGAATCTTAGCACTGACAAGAATGTGGAATGGGCCAGGAGATTTGAATACATTTATTAAATACAGAAGTCCCTCTAATGTATTTTTACCCCATTATGTGTTTCTTTCCCTTGGTTAAAGGGGGTTTATTCTTCCCTTTCCACTCTGAAGACTTCTCTCTGAGATAGAATTAAAAAAAAAAAAAACAAAAAACACCTTTCTCTATGTTACTTGTTAGTGTTGAATATCTTGTCCTCATCAAGAGGATTCGTTATTCTTTGGAATTTCTCTGACTCCAGAAACAATTCCCTATGTGGCCATTCTTAGAATTCTTAAAAATCAGGCCATTAATTTTACTCTTTATTCTACTGTAAAACTTGTATCTATACCACAAAATTTATGTTCTTCATTCCATTATTTGTGCTATGTTCTTCATACATTTAAAAAAAAAATTCTGAGATCTTTGGGAAGATCACAAGATTATTTTCTGGGTATGAACTTACATTGTTGCCTCCTCTCAGAACTCTGTTTTCCAAGACTTTGTTTAGCAAACTCTTATTCATTCCTCTAGCATAAACATATGAACTATATTACCAAGGATAACTGCCCTGCAAATCCAGGTTTGGAGGTCTACTTGGATGTATTATATTATTATCAACTTCTCTTCACACAGTACTTGTGACCATGATATTCTTTTTTGTGTTCTTCTCTCTATTCCCCATTAAATCATAAGCTCTACAAGAAAAGTCACTCTCTCAATAGCACTAAACAGTGCCTTTCATATAGTAATCACTTACATATTTATTGAAAGAATGAAAGAAACATGGTGTTTTATGCATACTCTTTGACTCCTCTTTGATACAATGTGTAGTGTATTATTCATCATATAGTCTGAGTTTCTGTTACCAGAGCTTTTAGTACAATTCATCTTCTCTTCAGAACCTCATACTAAAAAATCATATCTCTTTTGTATGAAGTCATAGATTCTGCTATGCAAAATACTAAAGGATATATATGCTTTTATCCGACTCTTTGCTCCCTGTCAAGATGATTAAATTAAAGTGGTGAATTGTGTTCAATGTTCACATGTGGTCAGTTCAACTATGAACTGACTTCAACTTTGACACTTTTCTTTAATTGTCAGATGAGAATCAGATGAGCACCAAAGTCCAGATAATTTGCCTACTATTTGGAAGTGATACGGTCAGCAAGTGTAGTACTAAAGAATATGCTAACCATTGGACACTAGTAAGGTCATGGTTAAAATGTTGCATGCTATACTTCAGCCTTATGTGAACCAATAATTTCAATATGTCCAAGCTGGGTTTAGAAAGGGAAGAAGAACTAGAGATCAAATTGCCACCATTTGCTGCATCATAGAGAAACAAAGAGAATTCTAGAAAAACATGTACCACTGTTTCATAGACTATGTTAAAGCCTTTGACTGTGTGGAACATAGAGAACTATGGAAAGCTGTTAAGGAGATGGGAATACCAGACTATCTTACATGTCTCCTGAGAAACCTATATGCAAGCCAAGAAGCAACAGTTAGGACCTGTATGGAACAACTGATTGGTTCGAGATCAAGAAAGGAGTATTACAGGACTGTCTGCTGTCACCCTTTTTATTTAATCTGTACAGAGAGTACATCATGAGAAATGCCAGGCTGGATGAGTTACAAGCTGGAATCAAGACAGGCAGGATAAACATCAACAACCTTAGATATATGGATGATACCACTCTAATGGCAGAAAGTGAAGAGGAATTTAGGAACATCTTGGAGTTCTTGAAGGAGAAGCATGAAAGAGCTGGTTTAAAACTAAATATTAAAAAAAAATAGGATCATAGCATCTGATCTCATTCAGTTCAGTTCAGTCACTCAGTCGTGTCCAATTATCTGTGACCTCATGGACTGCAGCACACCAGGCTTTCCTGTCCATCATCAACTCCTGGAGCTTGCTTAAACCCATGACCATTGAGTCAGTGATGCCATTCAATCATCTCATCCTCTGCCATCCCCTTCTCCTCCTGCCTTCAATCTTTCCCAGCATCAGGGTCTTTTCCAATAAACCAGTTCTTTGCACCAGATGGCCAAAGTACTGGAGCTTCAGCATCAGTCCTTCCCATGAATAGTCAGGACTGATTTCCTTTAGGATTGACTGATTTGATCTCCTTGCAGTCCAAGGGACTCTCAAGAGCCTTCTCTAACACCACAGTTCAAAAGCACCAATTCTTCAGCTCTCAGCTTTCTTTATTGTCCAACTCTCACATCCAAACATGACTACTGGATAAACCATAGCTTTCACCAGATGAATCTTTTAGCAAATTAACGTTTCTGCTTTTATTGTGCTGTGTAGGCTTGTCATAGCTTTTCTCCCAAGGAGCGAGCGTCTTTTAATTTCATGGCTGCAATTACAATCTGCAGTGATTTTCATGGGAAATAGAAGGGTAAAAGATGGAAGCGGTAACAGATTTTCTCTTCTTGGACTCTAAAACCACTGGATGGCGACTGCAGTTGTGAAATCAGAAGATGATTGCTTCTTGCCAGGAAGCAGCGACAAACCTAGATAGTGAGTGGAAAAACAGAGACATTAATCTGCCAACAAAGGTCTGCATAATCAAGGCTATGGTCTTCCCACTGATCATGTACAGTTGTGAGAACTGGATCATAAAGAAGGCAGAACACCAAAGAACTGATGTCTTTCAACTGTGTTGCTGGAGAAGACTCTTAAAAGCTGCTTGGAGAGCAAGGAGATCAAACCAGTCAATCTTAAGGGAAATCAACCCTGAATACTGATTGGAAGAACTGATGCTAAAGCTGAAGCTCCAGTATTTTGGTTATCTGATATGAACAGCTGACACATTGGAAAAGTCCTGGATACTGGGTGAGATTGAGGCAGAAAGAGAACAGGGCATCAGAGGAAAAGATGGCTGGAAGGTATCATCGTTGTAATGGACATGAACTTGGGCAAACTTCAGAAGATGGTGAAGGACAAGGAGGCCTATCATGCTTCAGTCCATGTGGTTGCAAAGAGTTGGATGTGACTGGGCTACTGGGACTGAAAAACAAGAACAATAACAGCAGTATCAACGAGCTTGCTTTCAGATTGTTGAAAACATTTTCACCCCTCTCCACTCACTTAACTTAAATTCAATTCAGCTCAGTTCAGTCCAGTCATTCAATTCATGTTCGACTCTTTGTGACCCCATGAATTACAGCATGCTAGGCCTCCCTGTCCATCACCAGTTCCTGGAGTTCACCCAAACTCGTCCATCGAGTCAGTAATGCCATCCAACCACCTCATCCTCTGTCGTCCCCTTCTCCTCCTGCCCCCAAGCCAACCCAGCATCAGAGTCTTTTCCAATGAGTCAACTCTTCACATGAGGTGGCCAAAGTGTTGGAGTTTCAGCTTCAGCATCAGTCCTTCCAATGAACACCCAGGACTGACCTCCTTTAGGATGGAATGGTTGGGTCTCCTTGCAATCCAAGGGACTCTCAAGAGTCCTCATCAATTCTTTGGTGCTCAGCTTTCTTCACAGTCCAACTCTCACATCCATACATGATCACTGGAAAAACCATAGCCTTGACTAGACGGACCTTTGTTGGCAAAGTAATATCTCTGCTTTTCAATATGCTGTCTAGGTTGGTCATAACTTTCCTTCCAAGGAGTAAGTGTCTTTTAATTTCAAGGCTGTGATCACCATCTGCAGTGATTTTGGAGTCCAAAAAAATAAATTCTGACACTGTTTCCACTGTTTCTCCATCTATTTCCCATGAAGTAATGGGACCAGATGCCATGATTTTCGTTTTCTGAATGTTGAGCTTTAAGCCAACTTTTTCACTCTCCTCTTTCACTTAAATTAGTATATGCTAATAAGCAAATTTATTAATATAGGCATATAATGTATATTATTGTATATTATGAAATAACATATAACCTACATGTCTATGTGTATATTGCTCATTACTGCTATAATTTATTAGAAATTATTATGAATTAACTGTGCAAGCAGTGGTACAGTATATGGAGAACAAGCATGAAAACCTAATAAAGCTCAGTTCAGTTCAGTTGCTCAGTGGTGTCAAACTCTTTGTGACCGCATGAACAGTAACACATCAGGCCTCACTGTCCATCACCAAATCCTGGAGTCCAGCCAAACCCATGTCCATTGAATCGGTGATGCCATCCAACCATCTCATCCTGTCTTCCCCTTCCCCTCCTGCCCTCAATCTTTCCCAGCACCAGCATCTTTTCCAATGAGTCAGCTCTTCGCATCAGGTGGCCAAAGTATTGGAGTTTCAGCCTCAACATCTATCCTTCCAATGAACACACAGGTCTGATCTCCTTTAGGATAAACTAATTGGATTTCCTTGCAGTCCAAGGGACTCTCAAGAGTCTTCTCCAACACTAGAATTCAAAAGCATCAATTCCTCTGTGCTCAGCTTTCTTTATAGTCCAACTCTCACATCCATACATGACCAATGGAAAAACTATAGCCTTGACTAGAGAGGTCTTTTTTGGCAAAGTAATGTTTCTGCTTTTTAACATGCCGTCTAGGTTGGTCATAACTTTCCTTCCAATGAGTAAGTGTCTTTTAATTTCATTGCTGCAATAGCCATCTGCAGTGATTTTGGAGCCCAGAAAAATAAAGTCAGCCACTATTTCCACTGTTTCCCCATCTATCTGCCATGAAGTGATAGGATCAGATGCCATGATCTTAGTTTTCTGAATGTTGAGTTTTAAGCCAACTTTCTTAGTATCCTTTGTCACTTTCATCAAGAACTTTTTAGTTACTCTTCATTTTCTGCCAGAAGAGTGGTTTCATCTGCATATCTGAGGTTGTTGCTATTTCTCCTTGCAATCTTGATTCCAGCTTATGCTTCTTCTAGCCCAGCATTTCTCATGAGGTACTCTGCATATAAGTTAAATAAGCAGGGTGACAATGTACAGCCTTGATGTATTCCTTTTCCTATTTGGAACCAGTCTGTTGTTCCATGTCCAGTTCTAACTGTTGCTTCCTGACTTGCATATAGGTTTCTCAAGAGGCAGGTCAAGTGGTCTGGTATGCTCATCTCTTGAAGAATTTTCCACAGTGTATTGTGATCAACAGTCAAAGATTTTGGCATAGCCAAAAAAGCAGAAGTATATGTTTTTCTAGAACTCTCTTCCTTTTTCAATGATCCAACAGATGTTGGCAATTTGATCTCTGATTCCTCTGCCTTTTCTAAAACCAGCTTGAACATCTGGGAGTTCATGGTTCACGTATTGCTGAAGCCTGGCTTGGAGAATTTTGAGCATTACCTTACTAGTGTGTGAGATGAGTGCAATTGTGGGTAGTTTGAGCATTCTTTGGCATTGGAATGAAAACTAATCTTTTCCAGTCCCATGGCCAGTGCTGTTTTCCATATTTGCTGGTATATTGAGTGCAGCACTTCCACAGCATCACCTTTCAGTATTTGAAATAGCTCAGCAAGAATTCCATCACCTCCACTAGCTTTGTTCGTAGTGATGCTTCCTAAGGCCCACTTGATTTCATATTCCAGGATGTCTGGCTCTAGGTGAGTGATCACACCATGATGATTATCTGGGATGGGCAGATTTTTTTTTGTACCATTCTTCTGTGTATTCATGCCACCTCTTCTTAATATCTTCTGCTTCTGTTAGGTCCCTACAATTTATGTCCTTTATTGAGCCCACCTTTGCCTGAAATGTTCCCTTGATATCTCTAATTTTTTGAAGAGATCTCCAGTCTTTCCCATTCTATTGTTTTCCTCTATTTCTTTGCATTTATAGCTGAGGAAGGCTTTCTTATCTCTCCTTGCTATTCTTGGGAACTCTGCTTTCAAATGGGTGTATCTTTCCTCTTCTCCTTTGCTTTTCACTTCCTGTCTTTTCACAGCTATTTGTAAGGCTTCCTCAGACAGCCATTTTGCTTTTTTGCATTTCTTTTTCTTGCAGATGGCCTTGACTCCTGTGTCTTGCACCATGTCACAAACCTCCATTCATAGTTCATCAGACACTCTATCACATCTAGTCCCTTAAATCTATTTCTCACTTCCACTGTATATTCATAAGGGATTTGATTTAGGTCATACCTGAATGGTCTAGTGGTTTTCTTCACTTTCTTCAATTTCAGTCTGAATTTTGCAATAAGGATTTCATTATCTGAGGCACAGTCCACTCCTGGTCTTGTTTTTGTTGACTGTATAGTGCTTCTCCATCTTTAGCTACAAAGAATATAATCAATCTGATTTCAGTGTTGACCATCTGGTGATGTTCATGTTTAGAGTCTTCTCTTGTGCTGTTGGAAGAGGGTGTTTGCTATGACCAGTGCATTTACTTGGCAAAACTCTATTAGCATTTGCTCTGCTTCATTCCGTACTCCAAGGACAAATTTGCCTGTTACTCCAGGTGTTTCTTGACTTCCTACTTTTGCATTCCAGTCCCCTATAGTTAAAAGGACATCTTTTTTGGGGTGTTAGTTCTACAAGGTCTTGTAGGTCTTCATAGAACTGTTTAACTTCATCTTCTTCGGCATTACTGGTTGGGGCATAGACTTGAATGACCATGATACTGAACAGTTTGCCTTGGAAACGAACAGAGATCATTCTGTGGTTTTTGAGATTGCATCCAAGTACTCCATTTTGGACCCTTTTGTAGACTATCATGGCTACTCCATTTCTTCTAAGGGATTCCTGCCCACAGAAGATATAATGGTCATCTGAGTTAAATTCACCCATTCCAGTCCATCTTAGTTCACTGATTCCTAGAATGTCGATGTTCATTCTTTTCATCTCTTGTTTGACCACTTCCAGTTTCCTTTGCTTCATGGAGCTAACATTCCGGGTTCCTATGCAAGATTGCTTTTTACAGCATTGAATCTTGCGTCTATCACCAGTCCCCTACACAACTGGGTGTTGTTTTTGCTTTGGCTCCATCCATTCATTCTTTCTGGAGTTATTTCTCCACTGATCTCCAGTAGCATACTGGAGAGCTACTGACCTGGGGAATTTATCCTTCAGTGTCCTATCTTTTTGTCTTTTCATACTATTCATGGGGTTCTCAAGGCAAGAATACTGAAGTGGTTTGCCATTCCCTTCTCCAGTGGACTACATTCTCTCAGACCTCTCCATCATGACCTGGCTGTCTTGGCTGACCCCAAACAGCATGGTTTAGTTTCACTGAGTTAGACAAGTCTGTGGTCCATGTGATCAGATTGGCTAGTTGTCCATTACCTTAGTTTCAGACTGTCTGCCCCCTGATCCCCTCTCTCAGTGCCTATTGTCTTACCTGTGTTTCTCTTACCTTGGATGCAGGATCTCTCTTCAGGGCTGCTCCAGCAAAGTGCAGCCACTGCTCCTTACCTCGGATGTGGGGTAGCTCCTCTTGGCCACTGCCCCTGACCTCCGGCCCAGGGTAGCTCCTCTCAGCAGCTCAAATATTCCTAAAATATAGTGCAGTATGTTTGGGATTCATTTATTAATATAAAATATTTATTGAATATCTACTGTATGGGACTTCCCAGCTGGCACCAGTGGTAAGGTATCTGCCTGCCAATGCAGGAAACTGAAGAGATGTAGGTTTGATTCCTGGATTGGGAAGATCCCCTGGAGGAGGAAATGGTAACCCACTCCAGTATTCTTGCCTGGAAAATCCCCTGGATAGAGGAATCTGGTGGGCTACAGTTCATGGTGTTGCAAAGAGTCTGACATGACTTGAGCACACACACACACACACACACACACACACACACACACACACACGCCTACTATATACTAACACCGTTCTTGCACTTTGTGATTCAATTAGGAAAAGATCTATACAATTTTAGCTCTCATGAATCTTACATCTTAGCAAATGTAAGAAAAGAAACAAATAATTGCAATAAATGGTGAAAAATTTTTAAAATATGAAGTATATGAAAGAGAGAGAACCAAATTGGGTAAGAGTGGTACCTATTTTTTTTCTTTTAATTAAGGAAAGCTTCTGTAAGAAGAAGTAAAATTTAAGTAGATTTTTGAATTCCATGAGGAACAAATCTCATAAACACTCCTGCATCTAAAATAACACCTTCTGTATCTATTCATTTTATGCTGTGTGGCCATAGACTCCTTCTAAACTCCACAGTCATCTGATCAAACTACTTCCTTGTTTATAACTTGCCAATGACCTTTATAGTAAAAAGTGTAAACTCCTTAATATGTTTTTTTTTATGATCCTCTATTCATCTTTCCTATTTTTCTAGCTAAGCTATTATACTTCACTTTCTGATCTCTCCCTAATGCTTATATTCTAGTCATAAAAATTAGAACCTTGAATGCACTATATTCAATCATATTTCTTGTGTCCTCTGCCTAGAATACTAAACATGTTATCTTTTTACCCATTTTAATGTTCATGAACACTCAAACTGCTTCTAAAGTTTGACTGATATGAATGAAAGGACAACAAACTCTCTGTATATGTGTTTTGGTGCATTTAAGAATTCATTTTCTTTGGGTAAAATTCTAGATTCTATTATCTTTTTTTGGGGGGGAGAAGAGTTTTAGCTTCAGCTTTTTAAAAATATAGATTATGATTTATATCTTATATGTCTTCTTGACTCAATTTTGGCAAGTTAAAAAAAAGTTTTTAAAATAAAAAATTGAATAAATCAACCAAACTATATAAAAAAGAAAGCATCATATGTTTTTCATGGTGTTTACAGTTTAAGACACGTAAACAAAACAAAACAAAACTTTTTTAGAACTACGAATCTCCTTATAGAAGATTGTATTTTTTTCTTCTTACTCCAACCCTCTTTCAGTCCCTAGACCATAACAAAGCACTATGTCTGTAATTAAATAGGGTCCTGGTGGTCAATGTTCTAATAGCTCTTTTAATAAAAGAATTCAGCTACTTTCCTTCAAAGCAGGCATAAATTCTGCTGAACTAAATAGCCACAGAGTACCTGTTAATGATGACATTTTACAGCTATCGAAGTGGCTCCATTCATCTCCTGCCAGATAACATTCCCCCACTCCCTTTTGGAAATATCCAGTCACTGAAAGGTAAAACTGGCTTGTCTATATGTGGAAAGACAAGACTGTAAAAATTTAAAAGATACTTTCTTGCTCTAGTCATCTTTGTGCATCTAGCTTTTAATACAATGTCTGTCACATACTAAGTCCTCAGTGATGCTTGAAACAAAAACAAATTTTAAAATTTGGAAAAAGGCATAGAAGACACAGAATTCTCTCATTTCAATTTCTTTCAGTATGTTTAGGATAAGAAATGGATCTATCTGAATAATTTAGTAATATATGCCCATTTTTATCTTATGAAACCATTCTGATAATAAATGTAAAAAAGATTTCTATTATTGGTCATACTAAATTTAGAAAACTTCAGGGTGCATTCTTTTTAGGAGCAAAACTTGCAGTTTGATTTGAAAACATGGTGAATATCAGTCAGTACTAAATATTTGGGAAACTTACACCAAAAGTTTTATTCTATATACTCACACTTTTGTGCTATAATGATTCTTATGAAAGGAAACCATACTTCTGCATAACTGGTCCAAACAATAATATTATACTAAACATTGCATGAATGTTCAATAGCATAACTTTCTGAATAATAAAAGGGTATTGTGGCTTTAAGTTCTCAGTAAGCTGTCCATAGTACAGTCAGTTAAAAGCAAATCTCACATAAGTTGACAATTTCCATATAAATAAATATTCACATATATTTAAGAAAGCAACAATGAAAACTTAATTTACAAGTAGATGGAAGGATAACAGTTTTCCTGTTTGAAGATATAAAAACTTTAAAATAGTTTTTGTTTTCAATGTGGAGATCAAAATTCCTTGGTTAAAGAAAAGGTTGATTTGCCAGGTGAACAAGGTGACCTCTTGACATTAAAAAGCATTAAGGCTAAAGCTATTGCACAGGAGCTAATTTTGTGCAAACCATGAAAGACTCTAGATTCTTTCATTTTAACTGATGCCATCTAAACAGGTATTTAATTGGCTACAATGTAGTTCAATTGAGCCAATAAAAAGTATCATTGATTATAATATCTATAGAACTGTAATGGTCACCATTTTTTACTGTATTGGCAGGCAAAATTACATTTTATCTTCATCTCAGGTCACTTACCACTCAAATGATCAGTTGTTAATGGAACCAGATCATTAGCTCCACTGTTCTGATTTCCATGTTCCTGCCTGAGTGCACATTTCAATGGGCAGAAAATATTCCAGGATCACTTTCTCTTGTACATGAGGAAGAAATTAGGTAAGTTTTGATAAATGGCTCCACTTATAGTATGAAGAATTCCCTAACTGAAAATGCTGACCACTGGGTTGGGAAGACTAATGACTGAGATTAAGAAGGCCGATTCTCACCTGCCAAAGAGAGAAAAATCTAAATTATTCAAGATAAGACAAATAATCATAGTAATCATAATGATAAAATAGTAATAATAATTATGCAATAGGAAGTTAATGGTTATTGAGATGTTAAGTGACTTACATATATTTGTTTGATTAGCCCTCAAAAAACACTCTGAGGCAAATGTAGAATTTCAAAGATATACTAAAGCCTAGAGGTAATAACACACTTAAAAATGACTATAAATGAATAGAACAAAGCTCAACTTCTTGATTGGTTGAGAGCCCATAATGCTGATTACTAGCAATGTCCAACAATGTTTTATTCTGTTATTGAGTCTGTATGTTATCTGCTCCTTTGCTGTTATTGACTATGAAAAGAATTCTTTTTATTGCCAGTGTCTCTTATTTGTACTGTAAGACATTTAAAAATCAACTAAGTTGGACTGCAAGGAGATCCAACCAGTCCATCCTAAAGGAGATCAGTCCTGGGTATTCATTGGAAGGACTGATGTTGAAGCTGAAACTCCAATACTTTGGCCACCTGATGTGAAGAGCTGACTTATTGGAAAAGACCCTGATTCTGGGAAAGACTGAGGGAAGGAGGAGAAGGGGACGACAGAGGATAAGATGGTTGGATGGTATCATCGACTCGATGGACATGGGTTTGGGTGGACTCTGGGAGTTGGTGATGGACAGGGAGGCCTGGTGTGCTGAGGTTTATGGGGTCACAAGGAGTCAGACATATCTAAGTGACTGAACTGAACTGAAGTTATAGTTACTATTCAGTTGCTCAGCCATGTCCGACTCTTTGTGGCCCCATGGACTGCAGCATACCAAGCTTCCCTGTTCCTTACTATCTCTCAGAGTTTGCTCAAACTCATGTCTTTTGAATTGATGATGTCATCCAGCCATCTCATCCTCTGTCATCCCCTTCACTTTCTGCCTTCAATCCTTCCCAGCATCAAAGTTTTTTAGAATGAGTTGGCTCTTCTCATCAGGTGGCCAAAGTAATGGAGTTTTGGCTTTAGCATCAGTCTTTCCAATGAATATTCAGGACTGATTTCCTTTAGGATGGACTGGTTTGATCTTGCAGTCCAAGGGACTCTCAAGAGTCTTCTCCAGCACCGCAGTTCAAATGCATCAATCCTTCAGTGCTCAATCTTCTTTATGGTCCAACTCCCACATCCGTACAAGACTTCTGAAGAAACCATAGGTTTGACTATATGGACCTTTGTTGGTAAAGTGATATCTCTGCTTTTTAATATGATGCCTAGGTTTGTCATAGCTTTTCTTCCAAGGAGCAAGTGACTTTTAATTTCATGGCTGCAGTCAACATCCACAGAGATTTGTTATAGTAGAAACTCAATTTTTAAAAATGACTGGCTGAATAAATGAATGAACAAGTGACCAATATTCGCCAGAGAGAATATAAGCATTCGATAGCATTACTAGGATCTCAAATGAATCATATAGAGCAGGGGTCCTCCAACCCCCTAGGCTGCAGACCAGTACCAGTCTACTACCTATTAAGAACTGGACTGCATAGTAGGAGGGGAACAGCAGGCTAGCAGGTAAAGATTCAGCAGCAGCTCCCCATCGCTAATGTCTGTGGAAATTTGTCTTTCATGAAAGCATATCCTGGTGCCAAAAAGTTTAGGGACCTCTAATATAGAGCCAAAGAAAATATGACATGCACTTGTTAAAATATATATATATATTTCCTTTCTCTCATTGCTTCCTGGACTGTTAAATATCCCAAGGACACTTTAAATATAATTTTATGTGTTGCTGATGTAATGAGTTAGGTATATCGGTATAAATTTTGTATTTGAAATAAACTTAAAAACCTATATGCAGGTTAGGAAGCAATAGTTAGAACTGGACATGGAACAACAGACTGGTTCCAAATAGGAAAAGGAGCATGTCAAGGCTGCATATTGTCACCCTGCTTATTTAACTTATATGCAGAGTACATCATGAGAAATGCTGGGCTGAAAGCAGCACAAGCTGGAATCAAGATTGTCAGGAGAAATATCAATAATGTCAGATATGCAGATGAAACCACCCTTATGACAGAAAATGAAGAGGAACTAATGAGTCTCTTGATGAAAGTGAAAGAGGAGAGTGAGAAAGTTGGCTTAAAGCTCAACATTCAGAAAACTAAGATCATGGCATCTGGGCCCAACACTTCATGGCAAATAGATGGGGAAACAGTGGAAACAGTGTGAGACTTTATTTTTGGGGGCTCCAAAATCACTGCAGATGGTGATTGCAGCCATGAAATAAAGAAAAAAACAAATACTTACTCCTTGGAAGGAATGTTATGACCAACCTAGATAGCATATTGAAAAGCAGAGACATTTTTTTTGCCACAAAGTCTGTCTAGTCAAGGCTATGGTTTTTCCAGTGGTCATGTATGGATGTGAGAATTGGACTGTGAGGAAAGCTGAGGGCCGAAGAATTGATGATTTCGAACTGTGGTGTTGGAGAAGACTCTTGAGAGTCCCTTGGACTGCAAGAGGATCCAACCAGTCCATCTTAAAGGAGATCAATCCTGGGTGTTCACTGCAAGGACTGATGCTGAAGTTAAAACTCCAGTACTTTGGCCATCTCATGCTAAGAGTTGACTCATTGGAAAAGACCCTGATGCTGGGAGGGATTGGGGGCAGGAGGAGAAGGGGATGACAGAGGATGAAATGGAGGGATGGCATCACCGACTAGATGGACATGAGTTTGAATGAACTCTGGGAGTTGGTGATAGACAGAGAGGCCTGGCGTGCTGTGATTCATGGGGTTGCAAAGAGTTGGACACAACTGAGCAACTGAACTGACCTGAACTGAACTGAAGGAAGGAAACTTTTAGTGAATTCTTTTTCAGGGTGAAAAAATCTTTGATTTATATTTATCTTTTCTGTAGATGAGATTTTTATTTTTAGTGAAGTACAGTCAGTTTTATAAAAATACATATATTCCCTTGTATACTGAAGGAGCAAAAGACAACTTTGAGGATCAAAATGAACAAAATACAAATCATAGAATTAGTAACTAGTGAGCACACATCTGTACACACTCCACACACACTACTTTGTCATTACGTTTTGAAGTTCAAAGTGTAGGAAGTAACAGACTACAGAAGGGCACCCTAACCCCCGCCCCTCTCCCCACCACACACATGTATGATGTGCTTGGGTCAATAAACTTTTGTACCCAAAATAGGCCAGTTCACTCTTAGACCCTTTTGTAAAGGAATAAACACCTCATTAGCAATAAATATACCTTGGGGGGAAAAGTGGAAAGGGAACAGGAATGAATGAAAGGAATCATAAAGAAAAGCCATTTGCAATGGAATATTACTTAGCCATAAAAAGGAATGCATTTGAGTCAGTCCTAATGAGGTGGATGAACCTAGAACCTATTATACAGAATGAAGTGAGCCAGAAAGGGAAAGATAAATACTGTATTCTAACACATATATATGGAATCTAGAAAAATGGTACTGAAGGATTTATTTACAGGGCGACAATGGAGAAGCAGACATGGAAAATAGACTTATGGACATGGGGAGAGGGGAGAGGTGAGATGTATGGAAAGAGTAGCATGGAAACTTACATTACCATATGTGAAATAGATAGCCAATGGGTATTTGCTGTATGGCTCAGGAAATCAAACCGTGTCTCTGTTCAACCTGAAGGGGTAGGATGGGGAGGTGGATGGGAGGGGGTTTTAAGAGGAAGGGGATATATGTATACCTATGGCTGATTCATGTTAAGGTTTGACAGAAAACAGTAAAATTCTGTAAAGCAATTATCTTTTAATAAAAATAAATAATTTAAAAAAGAAAAAGGAAAAGCCAGTCCATTTTAGGTAGTCCTATATAAGTGGAGTTTTCTCTTCATCTTACAGATGGTCATCAGTAGTGCTCCAGAAATTTAAGAAAATAAAAAAAATAAAGCATAAGCAAGTTGAGTCATTAACACACATGCACATGCACACCACAAAACAAAACAATGTGTTATATATCTAAAAATTACATTGTTCTTGTCTTTCAGTCACCTAGTCATGTCCAATTCTTTGTGACACCATGGACTGCAGCATTCCAGGCCTCCCTGTTCCTCACCATCTTCCGGATTTTGCCCAAGTTCCTGTTCACTGCATTATTGGTGCCATCCAGACATCTCAGCCTCTGATGCCCTTGTCTTTTGCCCTCAACCCTTCCCAGCATCAAGGACTTTTCCAATGAGTTGTCTGTTTGCATCAGGTGACCAAAATACTGGAGTTTCAGCTTCAGCATCAGTGCTTCCAAAGAGTATTCAGGGTTGATCTTCCTTAAAATTGACTAGTTTGATCTCCTTGCTCTCCAAGGGGCTTTCAGGAGTCTTCTCTAGCACCACAGTATGAAGGCATCAATTCTTTGGCATTCTGTATTTTTTTATGGTCCAGCTCTCACAACCGTGTGTGACCACTGGGAAGACCATAGCCTTGACTCTACGGACCTTTGTTGGCAAAGCAATGTCTGTGCTTTTCAACACACCATCTAGCTTTGACATCACTTTCCTGCCAAGAAGCAATAGTCTTCTGATTTCATGGCTACTGTCACTGTCCACAATGATTTTAGAGCCCAAGAAGAGAAAATCTGTCACTACTTCTATGTTTTCCTCTTCTATTTGCCATGCAGTAATGGGGCCAGATGCCATGATCTTAGTGTTTCTTTTTTTTAAATATTTATTCTTAAACTGGCTCTTTCACTCTCCTCCTTCACCCTCAGCAAGAGGCTCTTTAGTTTCTTTTCACTTTCTTCCATTAGAGTGGTATCATACACATATCTGAGGTTGTTGATGTTTCTTCCACCTATCTTAATTTCAGCTTGTAACTCATCCAGCCTGGCATTTCTCATGATATGCTCAGTTTATTGGTTAAACAAACAGGGTGACATCAGACAGTCCTGTAGTCCTCCTTTCTTGACGTTGAACCAGTCATTTGTCACGTACAAGATTCTAGCTTTTGCTTCTTAACCCGCATAAAGGTTTCTCAGGAGACAGTAATATGGTCTAGTATTCCCATTTCTCTAAGAGCTTTCCAGAGTTTGTTATGATCCACACGATCAAAGGCTTTAGCATAATCAATGAAAAAAGAGATAGATTTTTTATGAAATTCCCTTTCTTTCTCTATAATCCAGTGAATGTTGGCAATTTGATTTCTAGTTCCTCTTCCTTTTCTCACTTGGAATTCTGGAAGTTCTTGGTTCACATAATGCTGAAGCCTAACATGCAAGGTTTTAGGGATGACTTTATTAACATGGGAGATGAGTTAGCACATTCTTTGGTACTATCCTTCTTGGGATTGGGACGAGGATTCACTATTCTAGGCCTGTGGCCACTGCTGGGTCTTCCAGATTTGTTGACATAATGGATGCAAAATCCTGATGGCATTCTCCTTTAAGGATTCAAATAGTTCTGTTGAAATTTCATCCCATCCATTAGCTTTATTAACAGCAGTACTTCTTAAGGTCCACTTGACTTCGCAGTTCACAATGTCTGGCTCTGGGTGACTAATCATCCATTGTAGTCATATGGTCATAAGATCCTTTTTGTTCAGTTCTTTTGTGCATTCTTTCCAACTTATCTTCATTTCCTCAGGGTCTACTAGGTTTCTACCATGTTTATCCTTTCTTGATGTTTCCAACTTTCCTGAAGAAATCACTATCGTCTTTCCACTTTTTTTTTTTTCTATTATTAAGCACTGTTCATTGAAGAAGGCCTGCTTGTCTCTCCTAAAAATTACACCAGTCAGTTTAGTCAGTTCACTTGATCAGTTGTGTCCAATTTATTGTGACCTCATGAACCATAGCACACCAGGTCTCCCTGTTCATCACCAACTCTCAGAGTTTATTCAAATTCATGTCCATTGAGTCAGTGATGCTATCTAACCATCTCATCCACCATTGACCCTAATCCTCCCACCTTCAATCTTTCCCAGTATCAAGGTCTTTTCAAATGAATCTGTTCTTCACATCAGGTGGCCAAAATATTGGAGTTTCAGCTTGAGAATCAGTTCTTCCAATGAATATTAAGGACTGATTTCCTTTAGGATGGACTGGTTGGATCTCCTTGCGGTCCAAGGGACTCTCAAGAGTCTTCTCCAACACCACAGTTCAAAGGCATGAGTTCTTCGGTGCTCAGCTTTCTTTATTGTCCAACTCTCACATCCATACATGACTACTGGAAAAACCATAGCTTTGACTAGACAGAACTTTTTTTGCAAAGTAATGTTTTCGGTTTTTAATACACTGTCTAAGTTAGCTTTTCTTCCAAGGAGCAAGTGTCTTTTAATTCCATGGCTGCTGTCACCATTTGCAGTGATTTTGGAGCCCCCCAAAATAAAGTTTGTCACTGTTTCCACTCTGTCCTGATTCATTTGCCATGAAGTGATGTGACCAGATGACATGATCTTAGTTTTCTGAATGTGGAGTTTTAAGTCAACTTTTTCATTCTCCGCTTTCACTTTCATCAAGCGACTCTTTCCTCTTCACTTTCTGCCATAAGGGTGGTGTCATTTGCATGTCTGAGGTTATTGATATTTCTCCAGGCAATCTTGACTCCAGCTTGTGCTTAATCCAGCCCAGCATTTCTCATGATGTACTCTGCATAGAAGTTAAATGAGCAGGATGATAACATACAGCCTTGATGTATTCATTTCCTGATTTGGAACCAGCATGTTTTTCCATGACAAGTTATAACTGCTACTTCTTGACCTGTATACAGATTTCTTAGGAGGCAGGTAAGGTGGTCTGGTATGCCCATCTCTTTCAGAATTTTCCACAGTTTGTTGTGATTCATACAGTCAAAGTCTTTGGCATAGCCAAAAAGTAGAAGTAGATGTGTTTCTAGAACTCTCTTGCTTTTTCAATGATCCAACAGATGTTGGCAATTTGATCTCTGGTTCCTCTGCCTTTTCTAAATCCAGCTTGAACATCTCGAAGTTCATGGTTCATGTACTGTTGAAGCCTGGCTTGGAGAATTTTGAGCATTACTTTGCTAGCATGTGAGATGACTGCAATTGTGTGGTAGTTTGAACAATCTTTGGCATTGACTTTCTTTGGGATTGGAATGAAAAGTGACCTTTTCCAGTCCTGTAGCCATGGTTGAGTTTTCCAAATTTGCTGGCATATTGAGTTCAGCACTTTCACAGCATCATCTTTCAGGATTTGAAATACTTCAGCTAGAATTCCATCATCTGCACTAGGTTTGTTCATAGTGATGTCTCCTAAATCTCATTCTACTTTGGGCTCCAGGATTTCTGGCTCTAGGTAAGTGACCACACCATCATGATTAGCTGGGTCATGAAGATCTTTTTTGTATAGTTCTTCTGTGTATTGTTGCCACCTCTTCCTAGTTTCTCCTGCTTCTGTTAGGTCCATACAATTTCTGTCCTTTATTGAGCCCATCTTTACATGAAATGTTCCCTTTGTATCTCTAATTTTCTTGAAGAGATCTGTAGTCTTTCCTGTTCTATTATTTTCATCTATTTATTTGCTTTGATCACTGGAGAAGGTAATTAGTTTGGAAAAAAAAGTTTGACATATTGTTTCCTCAAATAGCAAATTCCTATTTTAACTAATTAATTCACCTCAAGCAAATTCTTCTCTCTTGGCATATCTCTCCCCTTGCCTCACCATCTTATGTTCCACCTAATATTCTACAGAATAAACATATATCTCCAAGTCCTTTTCTCTACTTTTGACAACTCCCTTTGCTTGCCACTCTCTTCATTGCCAAATGGACATCAAACTGCAATGAAGGAACAGGCATCAGTGTCCTATGGGACATGAAAGTGGATGGTTGGGTATGGATAAATCAAACCTTCCATCTCCCAGTGAATGAATGTAGCCTAGATGGGAAAGTAACTAGAGAAAAGTTATACTGAATGCAAACTGAAGCATGGAAAAAAAAAAAGCCAACTACAGAAAGAAAAGTCCTGCACAAATAATGTGTGTATTGAAGCAATAACTTTCTTGGGCAGTAGAACTAATAGAATTCAAAGGGCATTTGCTAGGAGGTATTCTTTTGTTGACACTTCCCTGTCCTGCCTGCCTCACAATAGTGAACCAGATGCCCCTGAGATACATAAGCTAGCACTAGTGGTAAAGAACCCATCTGTCAATGTAGGAGAAAAAAAGCCAGTTCGATCCCATGCTCAGAGATGTCTACTGGAGGTGGGTACGGCAACCTATTCCAGTATTCTTGCTTGAAGGATCTCAGGGACAGAGGAGCCTGGTAAGATACAGTCCATGGGGTCCCCAAGAGTTGGAAACAACTGAATCGATTCAACACACATGCATGCACGTGTTCCTACCCTTCATGATCTGGTAATTGTTAAGTTGTGCCTGTTCATTCATTGTTTTAGCAAATATTTATTGAACAGTCAACATGGATGTGGCAAAATATGCAAAATGAGATTGCTGACCTCAAGGGAACCTGCAAGGTAACTGAAGATCTAAGATATGCACACACCAAAATAAAACATTCTTTTAATGCATTGTGTCATGGAGTTTAGAATTGCTGGCATTAGAAATGTATCTTAGAAATTCCCTACTTGCTTTTCTGCTACGTTCCCAAGAGGTGAGTTTTTTTTGGAAGTACTTTAAGAATTAATACCAGTATCAAGGGAAAGACCAAGCTCATCAAAATACCCTTTTCCTCTTACTTTATACAGGACCTGAGCTGACATTTGTATCCCAAGAGCATTTTCTAGTGATTAACAGAGCTGAGATCAGAAATAATTAAGCACCAGTGTGTGGTAAAAGTAATATGTATTGCCTGATTTCAAGTGGGAGAGGCATTTGATCAATACACGTATAACATCAAGTATATTCTAATCACTTTTGAAGGCCAGGTACAAAAATCTCTGTTACCCACAAGTGAATATGCTATGATAAGGATTATATGCTGAAAAAATTTAATTTTAGAATATTTAATAAGGGTTGAATTTGCCCTTCCATCTTTCTATCATGAAGGGCTCAAAAAGTTTTTCCCAGGCTTGGCCTCATTTCAATATTAGCTTAAGGAATATGTAATTATGAAGATAAACATTGTTTAGAGTCATGTTATTAACTTCAAAGGTAACAACAATGCCTTTTTTCATAGTTTATATCCACTGCACCAGATTATTAGCACTTTCATTTTCACTGGATTTTCAAAACTAATTTTCCTCATTAGTTCAATAAGCAAGTGGATGAGTAGGACAGAAGGACTAAACAAAGCAGAATTTTATTTTCACAAAGCAAATATATGCAATATTTATGCACATATTAACTTAAAAATAGTTAAAATAACATAATAGGGAAAGTGGTTTGGCACAGGATTTCATGAATAGATTTATTGTTTAAATTCAGCACTCACTATTCATGAGTAGGGTAAAGAAGTTCCATAGTAAAACAATATCCATGCTTCTCTAATCTTTAGCTGTATCTTGTGAAATGTGGAGATTACAGTGGCATCAATCTATCAGTATTTTATAAAAATTAAATTTTACATTTAAATATTTAACACAGTTTGAAATATTTAGTAAACACTGAAGAATTTATACTGATTAATACCTATGAGGAAATGTGTTAAGTACTGTGGATATGAGATAAACTATATTATCTTTATTTTCTTAGGATCCAAAATCATGGTATATGTTGACTGCAGCCATGAAATTAAAAGATACTTGCTCCTTGGACGAAAAGCTATGACAAGTCTAGATAGCATATTAAAAAGCAGAGATGTCACTTTACTGACAAAGGTCTGTCTAGTCAAAGCTATGGTTTTTCCAGTAGCCATGTATGGAAAAGTGAGTTGGATCTTAAAGAAAGCTGAGCGCCTAAGAATGGATGGTTTTGAACTGCAATGTTGGAGAAAACTCTTGAGAGTCCTTTGGACTGCAAGGAAATCAAACAGTTGATCCTAAAGGAAATCAGTCCTAAATATTCATTAGAAGGACTGATGCTGAAGCTCCAATACTTTGGCCACGTGATGCAAAGAACTGACTCATTGGAAAAGACTCTGATGCTGGGAAAGATTGATGGCAGGAGAAGGGGATGACAGAGGAATGAGATGGTTGGGTGGCATCACCAACTCGATGGACATAAGTTTGATTAAGCTCTGGGAGTTGGTGATGGGCAGGGAATCCTGATGTAATGCAGTCCATGGGGTGACAAAGAATTGAACATAACTGAGTGACAGAACTAAACACATTCTCAAGCTTGTGGAAGATGATACATATATGAAATAATTGCTTGTAAAAAATAAACTTGAGGGGAATTAAATTTTAAGTAGTGAGTAATGAAGATATGGAGAAGTTATATACAATTAGCAAAAACAAGGCCAAGAGCTGCCTATGGCTCAGATCATAAATTCCTTACTGCCAAATTCAGACTTAAATTGAAGTAGGGAAAACCACTAGACCATTCAGGAATGACCTAAATCAAATCCATTATGATTATATAGTGGAAGTGTGAAATAGATTTAAGGGACTAGACCTGATAGAGAGAGTGCCTTGTGAACTATGGATTGAGGTTCATGACATTGTACAGGAGACAGGGATCAAGACCAACTCCACGGAAAAGAAATGCAAAAAAGCAAAATGAGTGTCTGGGGAGGCCTTACAAATAGCTGTGAAAAGAAGAGAAGTGAAAAGCAAAGGAGAAAAGGAAAGATATACGCATCTGAATGCAGAGTTCCAAAGAATAGCAAAGAGAGTTAAGAAAGCCTTCCTTAGCAATCAATGCAAAGAAAGAAGAAAACAGCAGAATGGGAAAGACTAGAGATATCTTCAAGAAAATTAGAGATACCAAGGGAATATTTCATGCAAAAGATGGGCTCGATAAAGAACAGAAATGGTATGGACCTAAGAGAAGCAGAAGATATTAAGAAGAGGTGGCAACAATACATAGAAGAACTGTACAAAAACAGATCTTCACAAGCAAGATAATCACGATTGTGTGATTACTCACCTAGGGCCAGACATCCGGGGATGTGAAGTCAAGTGGGCCTTAGGAAGCATGACTACCAAAGAAAGCTAGTAGAGGTGATGGAATTCTAGTTGAGCTATTTCAAATCCTGAAAGATGATGCTGTGAAAGTGCTGCACTCAATATGCCAGCAAATTTGGAAAACTCAGCAGTGGCCACAGGACTGGAAAAGGTCACTTTTCATTCCAATCCCAAAGAAAGGCAATGCCAAAGAACTCTCAAACTACCGCACAATTACACTCATCTTACATGCTAGTAAAGTAATGCTCTAAATTCTCGAAGCCAGGCTTCAGCAATACATGAACCATGAACTTCCAGATGTTCAAGCTAGTTTTAGAAAAGGCAAAAGAACAAGAGATCAAATTGCCTACATCTGCTGGATTATGGAAAAGGCAAGAGAGTTCCAGAAACACATCTATTTTTGCTTTATTGACTATGCCAAAGCTTTTGACTGTGTGGATCACAATAAACTGTGGAAAATTCTGAAAGAGATGGGAATACCAGACCACCTGAGTTGCCTCTCGAGAAACCTATATGCAGGTCAGGAAACAACAGTTAAAACTGGGCATGGAACAACAGACTGGTTCCAAATAGGAAAAGGAATACATCAAGGCTGTACATTGTCACCCTGCTTATTTAACTTATATGCAGAGTACCTCATGAGAAAGAAGAAGCACAAGCTTGGAATCAAGATTGGGCTGGAATCAAGCTTGGGCTGGAAGAAGCACAAGCTGGAATCAAGAATGCTGGGAGAAATATCAATAACTTCAGATATGCCGATGACACCACCCTTATGGCAGAAAGTGAATAGGAACTAAAAAGCCTCTTGATGAAAGTGAAAGAGGAGAGAGAAAAAGTTGGCTTAACATTCAGAAAACTAAGATCATGGCATCTGGTCCCATCACTTCATGGCAAATAGATGGGGAAACAGTGGAAACAGTGTCAAACTTTATTTTTGGGGGCTCCAAAATCACTGCAGATGGTGATTACAGCCATGAAATTAAAAGACACTTACTTCTTGGAAGGAAAGTTATGACCAACCTAGACAGCATATTCCAAACCAGAGACATTACTTTACCGACTAAGGTCTGCCCAGTCAAGGCTATGGTTCTTCCAGTGGTCATGTATGGATGTGAGTGTTGGACTGTGAAGAAGGCTGAGCGCTGAAGAATTGATGCTTTTGAACTGTGGTGTTGGAGAAGAGTCTTGAGAGTCCCTTGGACTGCAAGGAGATACAACCAGTCCATTCTAAGGAGATCAGCCCTGGGTGTTCTTTGGAAGGAATGATGCTAAAGCTGAAACTCCAGTGCTTTGGCCATCTCATGCGAAGAGTTGATTCATTGGAAAAGACTCTGATGCTGGAAGGGATTGAGGGCAGGAGGAGAAGGGGATGACAGAGGATGAGATGGCTGGATTGTATCATCAACTCGATGGACATGGGTTTGTGTGAAGTCTAGGAGTTGGTGATTTACAGGGAGGCCTGGCATGCTGCAATTCATGGGGTTACAAAGAGTCAGACACGACTGAACGACTGAACTGAACAGGAAAAAAAAAAAGCTATTAAAAATACAAACATATGGAGGCCAAAAATCACATTTTTGAATAATCAAGACATTGTGGAAGAAATAAAATAAGAAATCAATGGCATTGTAACATATATACTATCATGTAAGAATCGAATTGCCAGTCTATATCCGATGCAGGATACAGCATGCTTGGGGCTGTTGCACTGTGAGGACCCAGAGAGATGTTATGGGGAGGGAGGAGGGGGGTTCATGTTTGGGAACACATGTACACCTGTGGTGGATTCATGTCAATGTATGGCAAAACCGATACAGTATTGTAAAGTAAAATAAAGTAAAAATAAAAATTAAAAAAAGAAATCAAAATATACATAGAAACAATTGAAAATGAAAACCTGACAGTCTAAAACCTATGGGATCAGTGAAATATTAGAGGGGAGATTCATAGCAATACACACCTACATCAAGAAACAGCAGAAACGTCAAATAAGCAATCTAACTTAACATCTAAGACAACTAGAAATAGAAGAAAAGAAGAACCTCATACAGTAGAAGGAAATAAATTATAAAAAAATCAGAACAGAAATAAAAAGAAATGGAGGAGACTACTGTAAAAATCAACAAAACTAGAAGCTGATTTGAGAATGTAAACCAGGTATACAAACCATTAGCCAGACTCATCAAGGAAAAAGGGAGAAGAATCAAATCAATAAAATTAGAAATGAAAGTGGAGAAATCTCAACAGACAACCCAGAAATACAGAAGACCATAAGAGACTAATATGAGCAATTATATGCCAATAAAATGGACAACTTGGAAGAAACTCACAAATTCTTAGAAAAGTATAACCTTCCAAAACTGAACCAGAAAGTAATGGAAAATCTTACCAGACTCATCACAAGCATGGAGATCAAAGTTCTAATCAAAAATCTTCCAGCAAATAAAGCCCAGGATCAAATGGCTTCACGGGTGAGCACATGCAGCTCAATACCAGAAAAAATAAATGACCCAATCAAAAATAATGTGCCACCAAACTAAATAAACATTTTTCCTAAAACATACAGATGGCTAACAAACACAGGAAAAGATGCTCTATATCACACATTATCAGGGAAATGCAAATCAAAACTATAATGAGGTACCATGTCACACCAGTCAGAATCAGTCTACAAACAATAAATGCTAGAGAGGGTGTGGAGAAAAGGGAACTCTCTTACACCGTTGGTGGGAATGCAAACTAGTACAGCTACTATGGAGAACAGTGTGGAGATTTCTTAAAAACACAAAATAGAAATGATATATGACCCAGTAATTCCACTGCTGGGCATACACACCAAGGAAAACAGGACTGAAGGAGACACATGTACCCCTTTCATTGCAGCACTGTTTATAATAATTAGGACATGAGAGCAACCTAGATGACCATCAACAGAGGAATGGATAAGGAAGTTGTGTTACATATACACAATGGAATATTACTCAACTATAAAAAATTACATATTTGAGTCAGTTCTAATGATGTGGGTGAAACTGCTATACAGACTGAAGTAAGCCAGAGAGAGAAACAACAATACAATATATTTATGTGTATATATGGAATTTATAATAATGATAATGATGACCCTATATGCAAGACATCAAAAGAGACACAGCTGTATGAAAAGACTTTTGGACAAAGAGGGAGAAGGTGAGGATGGGACAATATGTGAGAATAACATTGAGACATGTATATTACCATATATAAAATAGATGGCCAGTGCAAGATCAATGCATGAGGCAGGGCACTCAAAACTGGTGCTTTGGAACAACCCAGAGGGTTAGGTTGGGGAGGGAGGTGGAAGGGGTTTCAGGATAGTGGGACACATGTACACCATTGCTGATTAATGTTGATGTATGGCAAAAACCACCACAGCATTGTAAAGTATTTAGCCTCCAATCAAAATAAATAAATTGTTTTAAAAACATCCAGGGGGGAGGGTCTTAAGATGGTGGAGGAATAGGACAAGGAGACCACTTTCTCCCCAACAAATTCATTGAAAGAACATTTGAATGCTGAACAAATTCCACAAGACAACTTCTGAATGCTGGAAGAGGACATCAGGCACCCAGAAAGGCAGTCCTTGTCTTCTAAAGGAGGTAGGACAAAATATAAAAGATAAAAAGAGAGACAAAAGAGGTAAGGATGGAGATCCATCCTGAGAAAGGAATCTTAAAAGAGGAGAAGTTTCCAAACACCAGGAGACACTCTCACCAGTGGGTCTGTGGGGAGTTTTGGAATCTCAGAGGGCAACATAACTGGGAGGAAATATAAATAAATAAAATCCACAGATTACGTGCCTAATGGCAACTCCCAGCACTCACAGAGATCAGTGATTGGTGCCCCAGAAGAGACACACAGCACACCTGAGAAGGAGCACCTGCTGCACACCTAGAAAACTGAGAGGCTGGGATGGGGGAGGTGATAAGATGCACCCCACCCCCGACCTGGGGGAGACTGTGCTCACCAAGCACCTGGTCACCTGAATGCTCGGACCCGGCACAAAAACGCAGGCCCAACCAAGTCTGCACCTTTGGGGAGTACCCGAGAACCTGAACCTGAGCAGCTTAAACCTGGAGAGTGCATGCAACCCAGGGACCACCTCAGAGAGTTCCTGGCAGAGCAACCTGGAGCCTGAGCAGTGTAGACCAGGAAAGCACACACATCGTGAGCAGGGGTAAACCCAGTGCAGCCGAGACACTGGGAGCACTCCTCACACATGCCAGAGATATTTCTTTGCAGTGTTCCTCCCTCCCCACCACATGACTGAGCAAGTGAGCCTATATAAGTGACCACCTTTATCCCTTTGTGTTAGGGCAGAAATTAGATACTGAAGAGATCAGCAAACAGAGGAAGCTAAAATAAACAGAGGGAACCACTTTGGAAGTGACAGGTGCAACAGATTAAAACTCTGTAGTTAGCACCGACTACATTGGAAGGGGCCTATAGATCTTGAGAAGTAGAAGATGGACCAAGGAATTAACTGAAACTGAGCTGACCCCACACTGTCTGCAACAGCTCCAGAGAAATTCCTAGATATATTTTTACTATTTGCATTTTTATTTTATTTTTTTTAAATTTAAGTTCCTCTATTACTCTTTTAATTTTCATTTATATAACAATATTACCTAACAAATTTCATATATACATATTATAATTTTTGTGACTTTTTTTAATATTGTATTTTTGAGAGTATAACCTCTACTCTAGATTTTTAATCTTTGTTTTTTGGTATTTGTTATCAAATTTTGTACAGGTGAACAAGTCTTGAGACTACTGTAAAAATAAGACTGAAAACCAGAGGCAGGAGGCTTAAGTCCAAAACCTGAGAACACCAGAGAACTCCTGACTCCAGAGAACAATTAATCAATAAGAGCTTATCCAAAAGCCTCCATAACTACACTGAAACCAGGCACCACCCAAGAGCCAACAAGTTCCAGAACAAGACATACCACACAAATTCTCCAGCAACGCAGGAACATAGACCCGAGCTTCAATATACAGGCTGCCCAAAGTCACATCAAACCCATAGACATCTCAAAACTCACTATTGGACACTTCATTGCACTCCATAGAGCAAAAATACCTTTCCACCCACCAGAACACTGACACAAGCTTCCATAATCAGGAAAACTTGACAAGCGACTCATCCAACCTGACCCACAGTGAGGAACCTCCACAATAAAGAGGAACCACAAACTGCCAGAATATGGGGAAAAAAAAAAAAAAAACAACAAACACTAAAAGCAAAGCAATATAAACAAGGTGAAAAGGCAGAGAAATACTCAGCAGGTAATGGAACAGGATAAATACCCACCAAACCAAACAAAAGAGGAAGAGAGAGGGAATCTATCTGAAAAGGAATTCAGAATAATGATAGTAAAAATGATCCAAAATCTTGAAAACAAAATGGAATTACAGATAAATAGCCTGGAGACAAAGATTGAGAAGATGCAAGAAACCTTTAACAAGGACCTAGAATAGATAAAAAAGAGTTAATATATAAGGAATAATGCAATAAATGAGATCAAAAACACTCTGGAGGGAAACAACAGTAGAATAAAGTAGGCAGAAGATAGGATAAGTGAGGTAGAAGATAGAATGTTGAAATAAATGAAGCAGAAAGTAAAAAGGAAAAAAAAAAATAAAAGAAATGACAAAGTCAGAGACCTCTTGGACAATGTTAAACACATCAACATTTGAATCATTGGAGTCCCAGAAGAAGAAGACAAAATGAAAGACCATGAGAAAATACTTGAGGAGATAATAGTTGAAAACTTCCCTAAAATGGGGAAGGAAATAGTCACCCAAGTCCAAGAAACCCAGAGAGTCTCAAACAGGATTAACCCTAGGCAAAACACCCCAAGACACACATTAATCAAATTAATGAAGATCAAACACAAACAACAAATATTAAAAGCAGCAAGGGAAAAACAACAAATTACACACAAGGGGATTCCCATAAGGATGACAGCTGATCTTTCAATAGAAACTCTACAGGCCAGAAGGGAATGGCAGGTCATAATTAAAGTGATGAAAGAGAAAAGCCTACAGCCCAGATTATTGTACTCAGCAAGGATCTCATTCAAATATGGAGGAGAAATCAAAAGTTCTACAGACAAGCAAAAGCTGAGAGAACTCAGTACCACCAAACCAGCTCTCCAACAAATGCTAAAGTATATTCTCTAGACAAGAAACACAAAAAGGGTGTATAAATTTGAACCCCAAACAAAAAAGTAAATGGCAATAGGGTCATACTTATCAATAATTACCTTAAATGTAAGTGGGTTGAATGCCCCAACCAAAAGACAAAGCATGGCTGAATGGATACAAAAACATGTAACATAACCCTTATATATGTTATCTACAAAAGACCCACCACAAAACAAACAACACATACAGACTGAAAGTGAAAGGCTGGAAAAAGATATTCCATGCAAAGAGAGACCAAAAGAAAGCAGGAGTAGT
The DNA here is from genome assembly GCF_042477335.2 of Ovis canadensis. Lineage (NCBI taxonomy): Eukaryota > Metazoa > Chordata > Mammalia > Artiodactyla > Bovidae > Ovis > Ovis canadensis. The sequence continues at coordinate 20,843,785 of NC_091259.1, read as the reverse complement.
AATATTCATATCAGATAAAATAGACTTTGAAATAAAGTCTGTGAAAAGAGACAAAGAAGGACACTATATAATGATCAAAGGATAAATCCAAAAAGATATAATAATTATAAATATATGCATCCAACATAGGAGCACCTCAATATGTAAGGCAAATGCTAACAAGTATGAAAGTGGAAATTAACAAATACACACCAATAGTGGGAGACTTTGATACCCCATTCACACCTATGGGTAGGTCAAGTAAACAGAAAATTAATAAGGAAACACAAACATTAAATGATACAATAGACCAATTAGACCTAATTGATGTCTATAGGACATGTTACCCCAAAACAAGGAATTTCACATTTTTCTCAAGTGCACATGGAACTTTCTCCAGGATACATCACATTCTGGGCCATAAATCTAGCTTTGGTTCACTCCAAAAAAATTAAATCATTCCAAGCATCTTTTCTGACCACAATAGAGTGAGATTAGATGTCAATTACAGGAGAAAAACTATTAAAAATACCAACATATGGAGGCTGAACAACATGTTGCTGAATAAATAACAAATCACAGGAGAAATCAAAAAAGAAATCAAAATATGCATAGAAATGAATGAAAATGAAAACACAACCACCCCAAACCTATGGGACACTGTATAAGCAGTGCTAAGGGGAAGGTTCATAGCAAAACAGGCTTACCTCGAAAAACAACAAAAAAAGTCAAATAAATAACTTAATTCTACACCTAAAGCAACTAGAAAAGGCAGAAATGAAGAACCTCAGTGTTAGTAGAAGAAAAAAAATTAAATTAGGGCAGAAATAAATGCAAAAACAGCAAAAGAAACCATAGCAAAAATCAACAAAGCCAAAAGCTTGTTCTTTGAGAAGATAAATAAAATAGGCAAACCCTTAGCCAGACTCATCAAGAAGCAAAGGGAGAAGAATCAAATCAACAAAATTAGAAAGGAAAATGGAAAAATCACAAGAGACAACACAGAAATACAAAGGATCATAAGAGACTACTATTAGCAACTATATGCCAATAAAATGGACAACTTGGAAGAAATGGACAAATTCTTAGAAAAGTACAACTTTCCAAAACTGTGTGTTGATTTTATATCCTGCAACTTTACTATATTCATTGATGAGCTCTAGTAATTTTCTGGTGGAGTCTTTAGGGTTTTCTATGTAGAAGATCATGTCATCTGCAAACAGTGAGAGTTTTACTTCTTCTTTTCCAACTTGGATTCCTTTTATTTCTTTTTCTGCTCTGATTGCTGTGGCCAAAACTTCCAGAACTATGTTGAATAGTAGTGGTGAAAGTGGGCACCCTTGTCTTGTTCCTGACTTTAGGGGAAATGCTTTCAATTTGTCACCATTGAGGATAATGTTTGCTGTGGGTTTGTCATATAGAGCTTTTATTATGTTGAGGTATGTTCCTTCTATTCCTGCTTTCTGGAGAGTTTTTACCATAAATGGATGTTGAATTTTGTCAAAGGCCTTCTCTGCATCTATTGAGATAATCCTATGGCTTTTATTTTTCAATTTGTTAATGTGGTGAATTACATTGATTGATTTGTGGATATTGAGGAATCCTTGCATCCCTGGGATAAAGCCCACTTGGTCATGGTGTATGATCTTTTTAATGTGTTGTTGGATTCTGATTGCTAGAATTTTGTTGAGGATTTTTGCATCTATGTTCATCAGTGATATTGGCCTGTGGTTTTCTTTTTTTGTGGGATCTTTGTCAGGTTTTGGTATTAGGGTGATGGTGGCCTCATAGAATGAGTTTGGAAGTTTACCTTCCTCTGCAATTCTGGAAGAGTTTGAGTAGGATAGGTGTTAGCTCTTCTCAAAATTTTTGGTAGAATTCAGCTGTGAAGCCGTCTGGACCTGGGCTTTTGTTTGCTGGAAGATTTCTGATTACAGTTTCAATTTCCATGCTTATGATGGGTCTGTTAAGATTTTCTATTTCTTCCTGGTTCAGTTTTGGAAAGTTGCGCTTTTCTAAGAATTTGTCCATTTCTTCCACGTTGTCCATTTTATTGGCATATAATTGCTGATAGTAATCTCTTATGATCCTTTGTATTTCTGTGTTGTCTGTTGTGATCTCTCCATTTTCATTTCTAATTTTATTGATTTGATTTTTCTCTCTTTGATTCTTGATGAGTCTGGCTAATGGTACTAGAGCTAATCAATGAAGATAGTAAATTTGTCGGATATAAAATCAACACACAGAAATCCCTTGCATTCCTATACACTAATAATGAGAAAGTAGAAAAAGAAATTAAGGAAAATATTCCATTCACCATCGCAATGAAAAGAATAAAATACTTAGGAATATATCTACCTAAAGAAACTAAAGACCTATATATAGAAAATTATAAAATACTGATAAAAAAAATCAAAGCGGAAACTAATAAATGGAGAAATATGCCACGTACATGGATAGGAAGAATCAATATAGTCAAAATGAGTATACTACCCAAAGCAATTTACAAATTCAATGCAGTCCCTATCAAGCTACCAGCCATATTTTTCACAGAACTAGAACAAATAATTTCAAGATTTGTATGGAAATACAAAAAACCTCGAATAGCCAAAGCAATCTTGAGAAAGAAGAATGGAACTGGAGGAATCAACTTGCCTGACCAGGCTCTACTACAAAGTCACAGTCATCAAGACAGTATGGTACTGGCACAAAGACAGAAATAGAGATCAATGGAACAAAATAGAAAGCCCAGAGATAAATCCACACACATATGGACACCTTAACTTTGACAAAGGAGGCAAGAATATACAATGGAGTAAAGACAATCTCTTTAACAAGTGGTGCTGGGAAAACTGGTCAACCATTTGTAAAAGAATGAAACTAGATCACTTTCTAACACCGCACACAAAAATAAACTCAAAATGGATTAAAGATCTAAATGTAAGACCAGAAACTATAAAACTCCTAGAGGAGAACATAGGCAAAACACTCTCCAACATAAATCACAGCAGGATCCTCTATGATCCACCTCCCAGAATTCTGGAAATAAAAGCAAAAATTAATAAATGGGATCTAATTAAAATTAAAAGCTTCTGCACAACAAAGGAAACTATAAGCAAGGTGAAAAGACAGCCTTCTGAATGGGAGAAAATAATAGCAAATGAAGCAACTGAGAAACAACTAATTTCAAAAATATACAAGGCAACTTATGCAGCTCAATTCCAGAAAAATAAACTACCCAATCAAAAAATGGGCCAAAGAACTAAATAGACATTTCTCCAAAGAAGATATACGGATGGATAACAAACACATGAAAAGATGATCAACATCACTCATTATCAGAGAAATGCAAATCAAAACCACAATGAGGTACCACTTCACCAGTCAGAATGTCTGCAATCCAAAAATCTGCAAGCAATAAATGCTGGAGAGGGTGTGGAGAAAAGGGAACCCTCCTACACTGTTGGTGGGAATGCAAACTAGTACAGCCACTATGGAGAACAGTGTGGAGATTCCTTAAAAAATTGCAAATAGATCTGCCTTATGACCCAGCAATCCCACTGCTGGGCATACACACTGAGGAAACCAGAATTGAATGAGACACATGTACCCCAATGTTCATCGCAGCACTGTTTATAATAGCCAGGACATGGAAACAACCTAGATGTCCATCAGCAGATGAATGGATAAGAAAGCTGTGGTACATATACACAATGGAGTATTACTCAGCCATTAAGAAGAATACATTTGAATCAGTTCTAATGAGGTGGATGAAATTGGAGCCGATTATACAGAGTGAAGTAAGGCAGAAAGAAAAACACCAATACAGTATACTAACACATATATATGGAATTTAGAAAGATGGCAATGATGATCCTGTATGCAAGACAGCAAAAAAGACACAGATGTGTATAGCGAAATTTTGGACTCAGAGGGAGAGGGAGAGGGTGGGATGATTTGGGAGAATGGCATTGAAACATTTGTATTATCATATGTGGAACTAATGGCCAGTCCTGCTTCGATGCATAATACAGGGTGATCAGGGCTGGTGCACTGGGATGACCTAGAGGGAGGCGATGGGGAGGCAGGTGGGAGGGAGGTTCAGGATGGGGAACACATGTACACCTGTGGCAGATTCATGTCAATTTATGGCAAAACCAATACAATACTGTATGGGGATGACCCAGAGAGATGTTATGGGGAGGGAGGTGGGAGGGGGGTTTATGTTTGGGAACGCATGTAAGAATTAAAGATTTTAAAATTTAAAAAATAAAAAACTAAAAAAAAATAAAAAAAATAAAAAGAAAACAAAAATAATACCAACAAAATAGCTGACAGTTTTCTATGAGCTCAAAAACTAACTCTTACAGTGTATCTCTCAGGTATGCATGTTCATATTATCCTAATTTCTCACAAGAAAAAAAATCAGGATCACGAAGGTTGAGAATTTTTCCCAGAGTTAAGGAAATAGTTAGTGTCAGAGCTGGGATTCAAGCTCATGTAATCTCACACCTGAGTCCTGGTTCTTAATTACTACTCTATTCTTTTTTCCCCAAAGGAACAGGAACAAGTAGCCTGAAACGGAGAAGCCGCTGAGTTTTTTAAGGTACTATATATGAAGTATTTTCAATATGGGGATGTCCAGGAACATTTTGTGTAAATTTAAGTTTCCTGTTTATGACAATAATTACACCTGGACCCTTCAATGGTGTCATTACTAAAAAATGAGGACATAATTATATAAAAAGCAAATAAGAACTGCAAAGATTTATTTTTTCTTCCTCAATCTGAAATTGCAGAGTATAAGATAACCATTTTCTTTTTCTAGATAGGTGATTTACAGTTTTTATAAATCCAATAATATTTTCTCTTCTGTTTCTTTAATTTAGTTAAAATAGCTGAGAAAATAGCAAATTTAGTATAGGTAGGTAAGAATTATTTTTAGTCTAATTAAAGTGTCTACTGCCTCACACATGATCATGTATGAATATAAAATTCCCTTTGAACTGTAGTTAGCCTTTCTCCTGTATAGCAATTTTGAGCTGAACTCTCACCCATCATGTCTCCATCTTCTTGGCATATTGCTATCCGTTGCTGTGGAAAGATAGGCACTTGGAGAGAAAGCACATTAGTTAAGCACCAGTTGCAACTTAATGGGCTACGGTCTCTGAATGATATTCTACAATGACATTATAAATCTTCCCTTTAGACTGTTGGGGGAATATGCTGTATCTCACTGAAAATCTCTGATGCAGACTCAGCTATCAGTAATCTTTTCACAGATGAGCCAGTTGAATAGATAGATATATTTTGAGAACAAATAGTCCAGGATGAAAGCAAAAACACAGTAATGGGCTCAATATTGCGGTAAACATCGTCTGTTGTGAAAGAGAGATGATGGAGAGTGATGGAAAGAGGTAAGGAGAGAGAATGAGAATTAATATAAACACATGAGTCTCAAATGCTGTGCTATTTTTTTCTCTCTTCTTTACTAGAGACTCATATCATTTCATCTTCAATCAAGTGAGTTGCAGGTGGCATTTTTATGTGGCTGAAAGAGAAGACTAAATCAGCCAAGCAACTAATAGCTAGCTGTAAGCCTAGCCAGTCTTATCCAGCAATGATAAAACTGTGCCTGCATAACTGGTTTTAAATATGATACATTCACCCCATTTTTCTCTCAGTTATACTATGCAAGTTACCAGTGTTAGCAAGTGCACAAGGATAAGGCAGAAGAGATTATTCAAAGAGGGCTAGGTAGGACAGTAAATTCAGGAGCACAGAAAAGAGGCACCGTCATTCCTCTATTACTGAAATCTACTTAAGGTAATACACACTTGAAATTTATAAGCAACATGGGACATTTAAGAGAAGAATTTCACTGAAATGGAAATTCAGGGACAAAAATTCTTAATGAGATGTAAATGAAATTTACAGAAATAAATGGATTATATTTCATTTACAGAAATGACATATAAAAATCAGAAAATATTCCATAAAAAAGGAATTGTTTATAATGTACAGAGAAGAAAAATAAAAGCTCATAATATCTGAAGGGGGGAAAATGGAGATGCTTAATTATTTCATACCTCTTGATTTACATTCATTTACTCAACATGTATTAATTGTGTACCTACTATATATCTATCACTGAGCCAGGCACTAGAGAGATTCAGTAGTGAACAAAACTTCAAAAAGAGCTTATATTCTGGTGGAATCTTTGGGGAGAGGAGAAAAGGAGGAAGCAGAGAGACATAAAATAAATAAAATAAGTAATTAAAATATAAAGTGTGTTAGATGGTTCAAAGCACTATGGAGAACAGTAGAGTGAAAAAAGTGGGTTAATGATGGAGAGAGGTCTGAAATTTCAGATATGCTTTTGATGAAAGTTCATGTAAAAGAGGATATTTGAACAAAGACTAGGTGGGAGTAGGTTAGAGAATAAGTGACCTGGACACCTAGGAAAAGAACATTTTAAGTACAGAGAAAGAAATTATCCAAATTCTTGAGGCAGGAGTGGGTCTAGAATATTTGAGGAGCAGCAAAGGCAATGTTGCTGAATCAGAGTGAATAGTAGGAAAGGTAGGAAGAAATGGGATCAAAGAACTGAGGAGACTGAAAAGCTCCTGCAGCAATTTGTAGGCTGCTGTAAGGGACTTGTTTTTATTTTGACTGACATGGGAATTATGCTTCTATTTTGAAAATAGATTATGAGGAACAAGAACAGTAGCAGAGAAACATTAAGGTTATTAAATCAATCCAGATGAGAGAGAAGGGAGGCATAAAACTGGGACATAATAGTGGAGGTAGAGATCTGTGGTCAGATTCTTAATGCACTTGGAACAGTGATGTTGATGGATATGAAAGAAAACGATTTTTGACAGAATAGCCAGAATGCTGGAGTTGTCATTCATTTCAATGGGGAAAACTGTAGCAGAAGCAAATTTTGAGTGGCAGATCAGAAATATGACTTTCTTTTTCTATTTATATTTTAGATTTTAAATTTTTATGGTGATTAAATTGGTATATAACAAATTTCAAGTATATAACATTATGATATGATATTTATATACACATCACCATCATAAAATCACCACTTATAATCACCATCATAAGTCTAGGTTACCATTCATCACCATACAATTTATCCCCTTCACCCATTTTGCCCATCCACTCTCAAATCCCTTACCTCTGGTAGCCACCAATCTGTTCTCTCTGAGTTTGTTTTTGTTTTGTTTACTTAGTGAAGCCATGTGATGTTTGTCTTTCTCCATCTGACTTTGTTTAATATTCTCAAGGTCCATCTGTGTTGTATATGGTAAGACTTCATTCTTCCAAATAGTGCTTAATTTCTTTCATTAAAGGACATTTGAGAAAAAAAAAAAAGTCCCCTACATAGGAACCTTCAAGGTGGGAACTTTCAAAGCTGCTAATATACATCACTCATCCAACCTATTGACCAGGGACTTATAGTGACTTTCAGGAAAAGTTCTTTACATGACGTTTTTCATCAGTCAGTATGGTGAATGATGAATCAGGCAGCACCTTGTGATGCCAGGTCCTTCTTAAGTCAGTAATCTATTGATAGGCACTTGTGTTATTTCAATGTCTTAGAAATTGTAAATAGTTCTGCTGTGAACATTAGGGTGCATGTAAATTCTCCTGTAAACATTGGGGTGCATGTATCTTTTTGGATTAAAATTTCCACCTATTCCAGATATATGCCCAGAAGTGGGATTACTGTATCATATGACAGCTCTATTTTTTTTTTTTTAATTAAAGAACCTCTGTACTATTTTCCACAGTGGCTGCACTAATTTTCACTCTCAACAGTGTACAAAGGTTTGCTTTTATCCACCCCTCTTCAACAGTTAATATGTGTGTTATTTTTGGTGATAGCCATTTTGACAGGCATGGACTTCAGTGTGGCTTTGATTTGCATTTCTCAAATGATTAGTGTTGTTGAACATGTTTTCGTGTGCCTGTTGGCCTTCTGTATGTCTTCTTTAGAGAAATGTCTCTTTATGTCGTTTGCCTATTTTAGATATTATGCTCATTTTTTGATTGGATTTTTTGTTTTGTTTTGTTGAGCTGCATTAGCTGTTCACACATACACACACACATACAAACACACATTTATCAGTTCAGTTCAGTTCAGTTGCTCAGTGGTGTCTGACTCTTTGTGACCCCATCAATCGCAGCACGCCAGGCTTCCCTGTTCTTCACCATCTCCCGGAGTTCACTCAGACTCACGTCCATCGAGTGAGTGATGCCATCCAGCCATCTCATCCTCGGCAGTCCCTTTCTTTTACTGCCCCCAATCCCTCCCAGCATCAGAGTCTTTTCCAATGAGTCAACACTTCGCACAAGGTGGCCAAAGTACTGGAGTTTCAGCTTCAGCATCATTCCCTCCAAAGAAATCCCAGGGTTGACCTCCTTCAGAATGGACTGGTTGGATCTCCCTGCAGTCCAAGGGACTCTCAAGAGTCTTTTCCAACACCACAGTTCAAAAGCATCAATTCTTTGGCGCTCAGTCTTCTTCACAGTCCAACTCTCACATCCATACATGATTCCTGGAAAAACCATAGCCTTGACTAGACAGACCTTAGTCGGCAAAATAATGTCCCTGCTTTTGAATATACTATCTAGGTTGGTCATAACTTTTCTTCCAAGGAGTAAGCGTCTTTTAATTTCATGGCTGCAGTCACCATCTGCGGTGAATTTGGAGCCCCCCCAAAATAAAGCCTGACACTGTTTCCACTGTTTCCCCGTCTATTTCCCATCAAGTGATGGGACCGGATGCCATGATCTTCGTTTTCTGAATGTTGAGCTTTAAGCCAACTTTTTCACTCTCCTCTTTCACTTTCATCAAGAGGCTTTTTAGCTCCTCTTTACTTTCTGCCATAAGAGTGGTGTTATCTGCATATCTGAGGTTATTGATATTTCTCTCAGCAATCTTGATTCCAGCTTGTGTTTCTTCCACTCCAGTGTTTCTCATGATGTACTCTGCATATAAGTTAAATAAGCAGGGTGACAATACATAGCCTTGACGTACTCCTTTTCCTATTTGGAACCAGTCTGTTGTTCCATGTCCAGTTCTAACTGTTGCTTCCTGGCATGCATACAGATTTCTCAAGAGGCAGGTTAGGTGGTCTGGTATTCCCATCTCTTTCAGAATTGTCCACAGTTTCTTGTGATCCACACAGTCAAAGGCTTTGGCATAGTCAATAAAGCAGAAATAGATATTTTTCTGGAATTCTCTTGCTTTTTCCATGATCCAGCGGATGTTGGCAATTTGATCTCTGGTTCCTCTGCCTTTTCTAAAACCAGCTTGAACATCAGGAAGTTCACGGTTCATGTATTGCTGAAGCCTGGCTTGGAGAATTTTGAGCATTACTTTACTAGCATGTGAGATGAGTGCAATTGTGTGGTAGTCTGAGCATTCTTTGGTGTTGCCTTTCTTTGGGATTGGAATGAAAACTGGCCTTTTCCAGTCCTGTGGCCACTGCTGAGTTTTCCAATTTGTTGGCATATTGAGTGCAGCACTTTCACTGCTATAGCAAATATATATACATATAGAAAATATACAATATTTGCTATATATATATATATATATATATATATACACACACATTTGCTATACAGTAGGTCTGTGGAATATCTATTTTAAATACAGCACTGTATACATGTCCATCCCCAGCTTCATAACTATTCCTTCCCCCCAGCTGCCCCCATAGCCATAAGTTTCTTCTCTAAGTCTGTGAGTCTGTTTCTCTTTTGTAAGTTCATTTCTATAATTTCCTTTTAGATTTCACATATAAGGGATGCCATATGATATTTCTCCTTTGTCTTACTTACTTCTTTCTGTATGACAATCTCTAGGTCCATCTATGTTGCTGAAAATGGTATTATTTCATTCTTTTAAATGGTTGAGTAATATTCTACTGTGTATATGCACCACATCTTCTTTATCCATTTCTCTGTTGATGCACATTTAGGTTGCTTCCAAGTCTTGGCTATTGTAAACAATGCTGCAATGAACATTAAGGAGCATATATCCTTTCTGATCATATATGATCTGGATATATGCTCAGGAGAGGGATTGCAGGGTCATATGATAGCTCAATTTTTAGTTTTTAAAGGAACCCCCATAATGTTCTCCATATTGACTGTACCAATTTACATTCCTACCAACAGTGTAGGAGGGTTCCCTTCTCCCTACACCCTATCCATCATTTCTTGTTTGTGGATATTTTGATGATAGCCATTCTGGCTGGTATGAGGTGACATCTCATTGTAATGTTTGATTTGCATATCTCTAATTAGCAAAGTTGAGCATCTTTTCATGTGCCTTTTGGCCATCTATGGAGCTTTCCTGGTGGCTCAGATGGTAGAGAATATGTCTGCAATGGAGGGAACTGGGTTCAATGTCTGGGTCAGGAAGATCCTCTGGAGGATGGCATGGTAACATACTCCAGTATTCTTGCCTGGAGAATTCTGTGGACAGAGGAGTCTAGGAGGCTACAGTTCACAGAATCACAAAGAGTCAGACATGACTGAGCAACTAACATGCACACACACACACACATTGGCCATTTATATATCTTTTTTGGAGAAATGGTTATATAGGTCTTCTACCCATTTGTTCTTTTTTTTTTTTCCATGCTGCTAAGCATCATGATCTTTTAGTAAATTTTGAAGACTAATCCCATGTTAGCCACATCATTTGCAAGTATTTTCTCCCAATCTGTGAGTTGTTTTTTCATTTGGTTTGTTGTTTCCTTTCCTGTGAAAAGCTTCTGAGTTTGAGTGGGTCCCTTTTATTTATATTTGTTTTTATTTTAATTATCATAGGAGACAGATTGAGAAAATTATTGCTGCATTTTATGTCATGGAGTGTTTTGCCTAAATTTTCCTCTTTAGGAGTTGTATAGGTTTTTAATTCATTTGAGGCTTATTTTGTGTGTATGGCATTAACGAATGATCTAATTCCATTTTATTTTGCATGTAAGTTGTCTAGTTTTCCAGCACCATTTATTGAAGAGACTATTTCTTCAACATTGTGTAGTCTTTCCTCCTTTGTCATAGATTAATTGACTTAAATTGAAGAAAGTGGGGAAGACCACTAGGCCATTCAGGTATGATCTAAATCAAACCCCTTATGATTATACAGTGAGAAATAGATTTAAGGGACTAGATCTGATAGACAGTGTGCCTGATGAACTATGGATGGAGGTTTGTGACATTGTACAGGAGACAGGGATCAATACCATCCCCAAGAAAAAGAAATGCAGAAAAGCAAAATGGCTGTCTTAGGAGGCCTTACAAATAGCTGTGAAAAGAAGAGAAGTGTAAAGCAAAAGAGAAAGGAAAGCTATACCCATTTGAATGCAGAGTTGCAAAGAATAGCAAGGAGAGATAAGAAAGCCTTCCTCAGCCATCAATGCAAAGAAACAGAGGAAAACAACAGATTGGGAAAGACTAGAGATCTCTTCAAAAAATTAGAGATAACATGGTAACGTTTCACCCAAAGATGGGCTCAATAAAGGACAGAAACGGTAGTGACATAACAGAAGCAGAAGATGTTAAGAAGAGGTGGCAAGAATACACAGAAGAACTGTACAAAAAAGATCTTCAGGACCCAGATAATCACGATGGTGTGATCACTCATCTAGAGCCAGGCATCCAGGAATGTGAAGTCAAGTGGGCCTTAGGAAGCATCACTATTAACAAAGCTAGTGGAGGTGATGGAATTCCAGTGGAGCTATTTTAAATCCTGAAAGATGATGCTGTGAAAGTGCTGCACTCAATATGCCAGCAAATTTGGAAAACTCAGCAGTGGCCACAGGACTGGAAAAGGTCAGTTTTCATTCCAATCTCAAAGAAAGGAAATGCCAAAGAATGCTCAAACTACCGCACAATTGCACTCATCTCACATGCTACTCAAGTGATGCTCAAAATTCTCCAAGCCAGGATTCAACAACACTTGAAACGTGAACTTCCATATGTTCAGGCTGGTTTTAGAAAAGGCAGAGGAACAATTGATCAAATTTCCAACATTCTCTGGATTATCGAAAAAACAAGAGAGTTCCAGAAAAGCATCTGTTTCTGCTTCTTGACATGTATACAGATTTCTCAGGAGACAGGTAACATGGTCTTGCATTCCTATCTCTTTAAGAACTTTCCAGTTTTTTATAATCCACACAGTCAGTCAAAGGCTTTGCATAGTCAATGAAGCAGAAGTGGGTTTGTTTGGAATTCCTAGCTTTCTCTATGATCCAGTGAATGTTGGCAATTTGGTCTTTTACTAAATCCAGCTTGGACATCTGGAAATTCTTGGTTCACATAATGCTGAAGGCTAGTGTGTAAGATTTTAAGAACGACCTTACTAGCATGGGAGATGAGTGCAACTGTCCTATGGTTAACACATTCTTTAGTACTACCCTTCTTGGAAATTGGGGTGGGGATCAACATTTTCCAGTCCTGTGGCCACTGTTGGGTCTTCCAGAACTGCTGACATATTGAATGTAAACAACTTGATGGCATCATTCTTTAGGGTTTTGAATAGTTTTACTGGAATTCTATCATATCCACTAGCTTTATTAATAGCAGTGCTTTCTAAGGCCCGCTTGACTTTACTCAGAATGTCTCACTCTAGTCGGCTGACCACGCCAAAGTAATTATCTGGTTCATCTGGATTTTCTTTTTTTTTATACCGTTCTTCCATGTATTCTTTCCATCTCTCCTTGATCTCTTCAGCATCTACTAGGTCTCTAACATTTATGTCCTTTATTGTGTCCATCTTTGGGCATAATATTCCCTTGATAGCTCCAATTTTCCTGAAGTGATCTCTAGTTGTTCCCCTTCTGTTCCCCCCTTCCCCAGTTTTATACACTGTTCATCGAAGAAGACCTTCCTTTCTCTCTGATCTCTGTTTAGTTGGATATACCTTTCCCTTTCTCCCTCTCATTTTGCTTCTATTCTTTTTTAGCTATTTATAAGTCTTCCTTCCTATCCACTTTACCTTCTTGCTTTTTTTGAGATGGTTTTATTTGCTGCCACCTGTAAATATTATGGACCTGTGTCCACAGTTCTTCAGGTACACTGTTTACAAGTTCTGATCCTTTGATTCTTTTCATTGCCTCCGCTGCATATTCATAAGAGATTTGATTTAAATAGTACTTAGCTGACCTAGTCGTTTCCCCTGCTTTCTTTAGTTTAAGCCTGCATTTTGCTATGAGAAGCTGATAATCTGAGCCACAGTCAGTTCCAGGTCTTGATTTTGCTGACTGTACATAGCTTCTCCATATTTAGCTACAAAGAATGTAATCAATTTGATTTCTATATTGGCCATTTGGTGATGTCAGGTGTAAAGTCATCTCTTGTGTTGTTGAAAAGGGGTATTTGCTAAGATCAATGCGTTATCTTGGCAGAATTCAGTTAGCCTTTGCTGTGCTTCATTTTGTTCTTCAAGGCCAAGCATATCTGTTACTCCAGGTACCTCATGACTTCCTATCCCCAGTAATGAATAGAACATCTTGTGTGTGTGTGTGTGTGTGTGTGTGTGTGTGTGTGTGCTAATTCTACAAGGTCTTCTAGGTCTTTATAGAACTGATCAAATTCCACTTCTTTGGCCTCAGTAATAGGGGAATTTATTTGGATTACTGTGATATTGAATGGCTTGCCTTCGTAAAGAACAGAAATTATTCTGTCATTTTTGAGGTTGAACTCAAGTTCTGCCTTTTGGACTCTTTTGATTTAGACTCTGATTATGAGGGCTACTCTATTTCTTCTATGGGATTCTTGCCCACAGTAGTAGATATAATCATTATTGGAATTAAAATTTCCCATTCTCATCCATTTTAGTTCACTGATTCCTAAGATGTTGATGGTTATTCTTACCATCTCCTGCTTGACCATGTCCAAGTTTCCTTGATTCATGAACCTAACAATCCAGGTTCTTTGCAACATCATATCTTACTTTCATCACTAGACACATCTACAATTGAGCATCTTTTCCACTTTGGCCCAACCACTTCATTCTTTCTGGGGCTATTAGTAGTTGTCTTTTGCTCTTCTCCAGTAGCATACTGGACACCTTCAGACCTGGAGAACTCATCTTTCATTGTCATATATTTTTGTCCTTTTATAAAATTCATGAGGTTCTCATGGCAAGTTACCGGGGTGTTTTGCCATTCCCTCCTCCAATGGGTCACGTTTTGTCAGAACTCTCTGCTCTGACTTGTTCATCTTGGGTGGCCCTACATGGCATGGCTCATAGCTTCATCAAGTTATGCAAGCCCCTTCATCATGAGAAGGCAGTGATCCATGAAGGGGTGCATATATATTTATAATTATTATATCTTCTTCTTGATTGGAACCTATGATCGTTATGCAGTGTCTTTCTTTGTCTCTTATAACAGTGTTTTAAAATTCATCTAAATATTGCTACCCCAGCTTTCTTTTGATTTCCATTTGCATAGAATATCTTCTCCCATCGCCTTATTTTCAGTCTGTAATTTTCCCTATTTTTGAGCTAGTTCTTTTGTAGAGAGCATAAATATAGGTCTATTTTTGTATCCACCCAGGCAGTCTGTATCTTTTTGTTGATATGTTTGATCCAATTTGTTTAAGTGCTTTGGGTTTATTTTTTGTAGGCCTTTTAATTCTCTTGTGTTTCCTGCTGAGAAAATTTCCTTTAGTATTTGTTGTAAAACTGGTTTGGTGGTACTGACTTCTCTTATCTTTTGCTTGTTGGTAAAGCTTTTAATTTCTCCATCAAATCTGAATGCAAGGCTTTGTAGCTAGAGTATTCTTAGTTGTACGTTCTTCCCTTTCATCACTTTATATATGTGGTACCAATTCCTTCTGGCTTGTAGAATTTCTATTGAGAAATCAGCTGATAAATTATGGGAGTTCTCTTGTATGTTATCTTCCCCCCCCCATTGCTTGTAATGTTTTATCTTTAATTATTGTCAGTTTTGTTACTAAGTGTCTCAATGTGTTCCAGAGAAGGCAATGGCAACCCACTCCAGTACTCTTGCCTGGAAAATCCCATGGATAGAGGGGCCTGGTAGGCCATGGGGTCGCCGCTAACAGTTGGACATGACTGATGACTTCACTTTCACTTTTCACTTTCATTCATTGGAGAAGGAAATGGCAACCCATTCCAGTGTTCTTGCCTGGAGAATCCCAGGGACGGGGGAGCCTGGTAGGCTGCAATCTATGGGGTCACACAGAGTCGGACACTACTGAAGTGACTTAGCAGCAGCAGCAACAATGTGTTCCTCCTTGGGTTTAGCCTGTTTCGGACTCCCTTGTAGCTCAGTTGGTAAAGAATTTGCCTGCAGTGCAGGAGACCTGGGTTCGATCCCTGGGTTGGGAAGATCCCCTGGAGTAGGAAATGGCAACCTGCTCTAGTATCCTTGCCTGGAAAATCTCATGGATAGAGGAACATGGTGGGCTGAAGTTCATGGGGTCACAAAGAGTTGGGCATGACTGAGCGACTAACACACACACACACAGGACTCTCTGCACTTCCTGCACTTGGTTGAATATTTTCTTTACCATGTTAAGGAATTTTTCAGCAATTATCTCAAGCATTTCCTCACGTCCTTTGTCTCTCTCTTCTCTCTTGGGACCCCCATAATGCAAATGTTGGCATGTTCAATATTATATCAGAGGTCTCTTAGGCTATCTTTTTTTTTTTTTTTTGGTTTGTTTGTTTTTCTATGTTCTGTTTCTAGAACAGACTATGAACAAAAATATGCATAGAACAGCACAAAAAGTTGTGATTTCCACCATTCTACTTCCAGCTCACTTTTCTATTCTTCTGCCTCAGTTATTCTGGTATTGATTTCTTCTAGTGTATTGTTCATCTCTGTTTGTTCTTTAGTTCTTCTGGGTCTTTGGTAAATATTTCTTGTACCTTCTTCATTCTGAGATCCTAGATCATGTTCACTATCATTATTCTGAGGTCTTTTTTTTTTTTTTTTTGAAGGTTGCCTATCTTTTCCTTTAGATGTTTTTCTCATGCTTTAACTTGTTCCTTCATCAGGGAATTAATTCTCTGCTTTTTCATTTTGATTCAGTTCAGTTCAGTTCAGTCGCTCAGTCGTGTCCGACTCTTTGCGACTCGATTAATCGCAGCATCTCAGGCCTCCCTATCCATCTCCAACTCCCGGAGTTCACAAAAACTCATGTCCATCGAGTCCATGATGCCATCCAGCCATCTCATCCTCTGTCATGCCCTTTTCCTCTTGCTCCCAATCCCTCCCAGCATCAGAGTCTTTTCCAATGAGTCAAAACTTCGCAGGAGGTGGTCAAAGTACTGAGGTTTCAGCTTTAGCATTATTGCTAAAGAACACCCAGAGCTGATCTCCTTCAGAATGGACTGGTTGGATCTCCTTGCAGTCCAAGGGACTCTCAAGAGTCTTCTCCAACACCACAGTTAAGCATCAATTCTTCAGTGCTCAGCTTTCTTCACAGTCCAAATCTCACATCCGTATCTGACCACTGGAAAAACCATAGCCTTGACTAGACAGACTTTGTTGACAAAGTAATTTCTCCAATTTTGAATATGCTGTCTAGGTTGGTCATAACTTTCCTTCCAAGGAGTAAGCATTTTTTAATTTCATGGCTGCAGTCACCATCTGTGGTGAATTTGGAGCCCCCCAAAATAAAGACTGACACTATTTGCACTGTATCCCCATCTATTTGCCATGAAGTGATGGGACCAGATGCCATGATCTTCATTTTCTGAATGCTGAGCTTTAAGCCAACGTTTTCAATCTCCTCTTTCACTTTAATCCAGAGGCTTTTTAGTTCCTCTTCATTTTCTGCCATAAGTGTGGTGTCCTCTGCATATCTGAGGTTATTGATATTTCTCTCAGCAATCTTGATTACAGCTTATGTTTCTTCCAGTCCAGCATTTCTCATGATGTACTCTGCATATAAGTTAAATAAGCAGGGTGACAATATACAGCCTTGACATACTCCTTTTCCTATTTGGAACCAGTCTGTTGTTCCATGTCCAGTTCTAACTGTTGCTTCCTGACTTGCATATAGGTTTCTCAAGAGGCAGGTCAGGTGGTCTGATATTCCCACCTGTTTGAGAATTTTCCACAGTTTATTGTGATCCACAAATTCAAAGGCTTTGGTATAGTCAATAAAGCAGAATTAGATGTGTTTCTGGAACTCCCTTGCTTTTTTGATGATCCAGTGGATGTTGGCAATTAGATCTCTGGTTCCTCTGCCTTTTCTGAAATCAGCTTGAACATCGGGAAGTTCACGGTTCACATATTGCTGAAGTCTGGCTTTGAGTATTTTGAGCATTACTTTACTAGCGTGTAAAATGAGTACAATTGTGCAGTAGTTCGAGCATTCTTTGTCATTGCCTTTCTTTGGGATTAGAATTAAAACTGACCTTTTCTAGTCCTGTGGCCACTGCTGAGTTTTCCAAATTTGCTGGCATATTGAGTGCAGCACTTTCACAACATCATCTTTCAGGATTTGAATTAGCTCGACTGGAATTCCATCACCTCCACTAACTTTTTTCATAGTGATGCTTTCTTTTTTTTTTATTTATCAGATTTAGCATAAATTTTATTTTATTTTATTTTATTTTGCAGTTTGAATAATTCTTTTTTTTTAATTTTAAAATCTTTAATTCTTACATGCGTTCCCAAACGTGAACCCCCCTCCCACCTCCCTCCCCACAACATCCCCCTGGGTTATCCCCATGCACCAGCCCCAAGCATGCTGCACCCTGCGTCAGACATAGACTAGCGATTCAATTCTTACATGATAGTATACATGTTAGAATGCCATTCTCCCAAATCATCCCACCCTCTCCCTCTCCCTCTGAGTCCAAAAGTCCATTATACACATCTGTGTCTTTTTTCCTGTCCTGCATACAGGGTCGTCATTGCCATTTTCCTAAATTCCATATATATGTGTTAGTATACTGTATTGGTGTTTTTCTTTCTGGCTTACTTCACTCTGTATAATCGGCTCCAGTTTCATCCATCTCATCAGAACTGATTCAAATGAATTCTTTTTAATGGCTGAGTAATACTCCATTGTGTATATGTACCACAGCTTTCTTATCCATTCATCTGCTGATGGACATCTAGGTTGTTTCCATGTCCTGGCTATTATAAACAGTGCTGCGATGAACAAAACACTGATGAAAGAAATCAAAGAGGACACTAATAGATGGAGAAATATACCATGTTCATGGATCGGAAGAATCAATATAGTGAAAATGAGTATACTACCCAAAGCAATTTACAAATTCAATGCAATCCCTATCAAGCTACCAGCCACATTTTTCACAGAACTAGAACAAATAATTTCAAGATTTGTATGGAAATACAAAAAACCTCGAACAGCCAAAGCAATCTTGAGAAAGAAGAATGGAACTGGAAGAATCAACTTGCCTGACTTCAGGCTCTACTACAAAGCCACAGTCATCAAGACAGTATGGTACTGGCAAAAAGACAGACATATATATCAATGGAACAAAATAGAAAGCCCAGAGATAAATCCACACACATATGGACACCTTGTCTTTGACAAAGGAGGCAAGAATATACAATGGAGTAAAGACAATCTCTTTAACAAGTGGTGCTGGGAAAACTGGTCAACCACTTGTAAAAGAATGAAACTAGATCACTTTCTAACACCGCACACAAAAATAAACTCAAAATGGATTAAAGATCTAAATGTAAGATCAGAAAGTATAAAACTCCTAGAGGAGAACATAGGCAAAACACTCTCCGACATAAATCACAGCAGGATCCTCTATGATCCACCTCCCAGAATTCTGGAAATAAAAGCAAAAATAAGCAAATGGGATCTAATTAAAATTAAAAGCTTCTGCACAACAAAGGAAAATATAAGCAAGGTGAAAAGACAGCCTTCTGAATGGGAGAAAATAATAGCAAATGAAGCAACTGACAAACAACTA
Organism: Ovis canadensis; assembly: GCF_042477335.2. Classification (NCBI taxonomy): domain Eukaryota; kingdom Metazoa; phylum Chordata; class Mammalia; order Artiodactyla; family Bovidae; genus Ovis; species Ovis canadensis. The sequence continues at coordinate 20,824,836 of NC_091259.1, read as the reverse complement.
ATCTCAAAAATATACAAGCAACTTATGCAGCTCAACTCCAGAAAAATAAATGACCCAATCAAAAAATGGGCCAAAGAACTAAATAGACATTTCTCCAAAGAAGACATACGGATGACTAACAAACACATGAAAAGATGCTCAACATCACTCATTATTAGAGAAATGCAAATCAAAACCACAATGAGGTACCACTTCACACCAGTCAGAATGGCTGCGATCCAAAAATCTGCAAGCAATAAATGCTGGAGAGGGTGTGGAGAAAAGGGAACCCTCTTACACTGTTGGTGGGAATGCAAACTAGTACAGCCACTATGGAGAACAGTGTGGAGATTCCTTAAAAAATTGCAAATAGAACTACCTTATGACCCAGCAATCCCACTTCTGGGCATACACACCGAGGAAACCAGAATTGAAAGAGACACATGTACCCCAATATTCATCGTAGTGATGCTTTCTAAGGCCCCCTTGACTTCACATTCCAGGATGTCTGGCTCTAGGTGAGTGATCATACCGTTGTGATTATCTGGGTTGTGAAGACCTTTTTTGTACAGTTCCTCTATGTATTCTTGCTACCTCTTCTTAATATCTTCTGCTTCTGTTAGGTCCATACCATTCCTGTCCTTTATCAAGCCCATCTTTTTGTGAAATATTCCCTTGGTATCTATAATTTTCTTGACAAAATCTCTAGTCTTTCCTATTCTTTTTCTTTTTCCTCTATTTGTTTGTGACATGGACTGTATAGTCCATGGAATTCTCCAGGCCAGCATACTGGGGTTGATAGCCTATCCCTTCTCCACGGGATATTCCCAACCCAGGGATCAAACCGGGGTCTCCTGCTTTGCAAGTGGGTTCTTTACCAACTGAGCTATCAGGGAATTCCCATATGCTGTAGTCTACCAGCCTCTAATTGTGTTCAGTTGCTAAGTCATGTTTGATTTTTGCAACCCCATGCACCACAATGTGCCAACCTTCTCTGTCTCAACTAACTTCTAGAGTTTGCTTAAATTCTATTCATTGAGTCAGCTATGCTATCTAACAGCTTACATCCTCTGCCACCTCCATCTCCTTTTACCTTCAATTGTACCATCATCTCTTGCATCTCTTGCACTGGCAGTTGGATTCCTTACCATTGTGCCACCTGGGAAATCCCTATAGGCCTCTATGGTAGGGCTAATGGCAAACTCCAAGAGCATTCAAACCAAGGGGCACCTCCCAAGACTGCTCCTACCTTGTCCCCATCCCCACAATGAGCATCTGCTGACCCATGCCTTTGCAGCATACCCTCCAACACTAACAGAAAAGTCTGGTTCAGTCTCCTGTGGGATCACTGCTCCTTTCTCCTGGGTCCTAATGGCTACAAAATTTTGTTTGTGTCCATCAAGAATGAAGTCTCTGTTTCTCCTAGTTCTGTAGGATTCCTGTAATCAAAACCAACTGGCCATTAAGGTCAGAGTCCCTGGGGTTTCTTAATCCCTTTGCCAGGTCTCCAGGATGGAAAACCTAACAAGGAGCTTAAAACCTTCACAACACTGGGAGAACTTCTTTGGTACTTATTTTCTAGTGTGAGTTGTCCACCTGGCAGTACCTGCCAGGGATTTGTGTTATTCATGATTATGCCCTCCTTCTGTCTCTTTGTGGCTTCTCCTTTGTCCTTTGGCATGGGTAACCATTTTTTGGTAGGTTCTAGTGTCTTATTGTTGATGGCTGCTCAACAGCTTGTTGCAATTTTGGTGCTGTAGCTGGAGATGAATGTACATCCTTCTACTTCACACTCTTGAACCAATTCTCTATTGCTATTTTCATTTTCAATATTAATGTCTTGTAATTTCCATAATTTTTAAATATTTCCTCCCAGTTTGCAGCTTGTTTTTTTTTGTTGTTGTTGTTGTTGTTAATGGTTTCCTTCAGTGTGCAAAAGATCTTAAGCTTGATTAGGTCCCATTAATTTATTTTTGCTCTTATTTCCTTTGCTTTGGGAGACCTATCTAAGAAAATATTGCCACAACTTACGGTCAGATAGTTTTTTGCATATGTTCTCTTCTAGGAGTTTTATGATTCTATGTCTTCTATTTAGATCATTAAACAATTTTGAATTAATTTTTGTGTGTAGTGTGAGTGTACATGTGTGCCCAGTTGCTTCAGTCCTGTCCAACTCTTTGTGACACTACGGACTGTAGCTCACCAGGCTCCTCTGCTCATGAGATTCTCCAGGCAAGAATACTGGAGTAAGTTGCTATACTCTCCTCCAGCGGGGGTCTTCCTGACTCAGGGATTAAACCTGGGTCTGCAATGCAACTACAGTGCAGTTGGATTCTTTGCTACTGAGCCACCATGGAACCCCTTATAGTTTGAGGGTGTGTCCCAATTTCATTGATTTACATGTACCTTTCTAGATTTCCTAACACTTATAGCTAAATATACTGTCTATTCTCTAATGTATATTATTGCCTCATTTATCATAGATTAACTCTAGGTGTGTAGGTTTATTGCTGGTCTCTCTATTCTGTCCCATTGATCTATGTGAGCTTTTTTGTGCCAGTACTGTGCTATTTTGATTATTGTAGCTTTGTAGTATTGTCTGAAGTCTGTGATGGCTATGCATCCAGCTTTTCTTTTTTCCCTCAGGATTGTTTTGTCAATCCTGGGTCTTTTGTAGCTCCATACAAATTTTAGAATTATTTGTTTAAGTTTTGTGAAGCATTTCATGGGTATTTTGATAAACATTGCATTAAATCTGTAGGTTACTTTGAGTGATATGGCTATTTCTTCCAATCCAAGAGCATGGTATGACTTTCAGTTTCTTTGAAACATCTTTAATTTTTCTTATGACTGTTTTAAGGGCTTCTCTGGTAGTTCAGTTGGTAAAGAATCCACCTGCAACGCAGGAAACCCTGGTTTGATTTCTGGGCCAGAACAATCTTCTGGAGAAAGAATAGGCTACCCACTCCAGTATTCTTGAGCTTCCATGGTGCCTCAGCTGGTAAAGAATCCGCCTGCAATGTGGGAGACCTGGATTCGATCCCTGGGTTTGTAAGATCTTCTGAAAAAGGGAATGGCTACCCACCCCAATATTCTGGCCTGGAGAATTCCATGGCCAATAATTCATTGTTTGATATGGCTATTTCTTCCAATCCAAGAGCATGGTATAGCTTTCAATTTCTTTGAATCACCTTTAATTTCCCTTACGACAGTTTTCAAATTTTCTCTGTATGTATTTTATTTGTTTAGTTTTTTTCTAGGTACCTTATTTCATTTTATTAATGTAATTTCTGATTAATGCTTCTGTATTCTTTGGATGTTTATTCAGAATTGGAATAGCTGAACCACATGGTAGTTCAATTTTTAGTTTTTTGAGGAATTTCTATACTTCTTTCCATGGTGGTTACACCAATTTACAATCCCATCGGTAATGTATGTGTGCTCTCTTTTCTACACCACCTCATCAAATTTTTCCATTTTTACCTTTTTGAAGATAGCTATTCTGACAGGTGTGAAGTGATATCTCATCCTGGTTTAAATTTGCATTTCACTAAAAATTAGTGATGTTAAATATCTTTTCATGTGTCTTTTGGTCATTTTAATGTTCTTTTTGGAAAAATGTATTTTCACTCCTTTGTCCAATTTTTAATGCTGTTGTTTGTTTTTTGTTTTGTTGAGTTGTATTAGTTCTTTATTGGATATCAATCTTTTTGTTGGATAGATTATTTGTAGATATCTTCTCCCATTTGGTTAGTAGTAGTTTGTTTATTGAAGGTTTATTTTACTGTTCAGAAACTTATTAGTTTGATAGAATCCCATTTGTTTATTTTTGTTTCTGTTTCCTTTACCAGAGGATACAAAGATATTGTTAAGACCAATGTCAAAGAACATACTATGATTTTTTTTTTCCTCCCAGAAAGTGTAAGGTTTCATGTTTTACATTCAAGTCTTTAATCCATCTTGAGTCAACTTTTTGTATGGTATTAGACAGTGATCTAGTTCACTTTTTTTTTTTTTTGGCAAGTGTCTCCCCAGTTTTTTTTTCAACATCATTTATTGAAGAAATTGTCCATTCTCCATTGTATATTCTTTACCCCTTTATTGTAAGCTTTAATTGTTAACACACACATGGGTGTATTTCTAGGCTCTCAGTTCTGTTCCATTCATCATTTATGTGATTTTCTGCCAGTACTAAGCTGTTTTTAATTATCATGGCCTTGTAATACAGTTTGAAATCTGAGAGTGTGATACCTCCAGCCTTGTTATTTATTTATTTATTTTTTCTCTAGGATTGCTTTGGCCATCTAGATTTTTTTCTGTAGTCCAATATAAATTTTAGAATAATTTGTTCTATTTCTGTGAACAATGTCCTGGAAATTTTTATAGAAACTACATTAAATCTGTAGATTGCTTGAAGTTAGAATGCTTTGTTAATGTTAAATTTATGAACACGAATCAGTTTTTACTTATTAATCTGCTTTCCTTATGATTTCTTTCAACAATGTCTTATAATTTTCAGGATACCTGAAGTCTTATGTCCCTGAATAAATTTACTTCTATTTATTTTATTATTTTGTCACTATTATAAATACTATTTTAATTTCTCTTTCTGCTAGCTCATTGCTAGCATATGAAAATGCTATGTATATGTTGATTTTGTATCCTGAAACTTTGCTGTACTCTTATTTCTAACAGGGTTTTGTGGATGATTTAGGGTTTTATATATATATAAAATCATGTCATCTGCGAATAGTGACAGTTTTACATATTTCTTTATAACTGGATGCATTTTATTTCTGTTCCTTGCTGAATTGATCTAGCATTGACTTCCAGTACTATATTGAATAGAAATGGTGAGAGTACACATTTTTATCATGCTCCTGATCCTAGAGAGATAGCTTTCATTTTTCAACATTGATTATGATGCTAGTTAAGGGTTTGCAATATATGGCCTTTATTATGTTGAGTTATGTCTCTTCTATGGGGATGTCCAAGTGGCACAGTGGTAAAGAATCCATCTGTCAATTCAGGAGATGCAGATGTGGGTTTGATTCCTGGGTCAGAAATATCCTCTGGAATAGAAAATGGTAATCCACCCCAGTTTTTTTGCCTGGAAAATTTCATGGACAGAGGAGCCTGGTGGGCTACAGTCCATAAGGCCACAAAGAGATGGACATGGTTGAGCATCTGAGCACACAGAGACATACACCTTCTCTACCTAATTTATTGAGTTTTTGTTGTTGTTGTTGTTATAAATGAATGTTGAATCATGTTAAGTGCTTTTTCTGTATGTATTGAGAAGATTGCATGATTTTTATCCTTTATTTCTAAAGATAGTTTATTATGTTGATTGATTAGAAGATGTTGAAATATCCTTGCACGGTTGAAATAAATCCCACTTGGCATGGTGTATGATCCTTTAATGCACTGTTTAATGCAGTTTGCTGGGAGAAATATCAATAACCTCAGATATGCAGATGACACCACCCTTATGGCAGAAAGTGAAGAGAAGCTAAAAAGCCTCTTGATGAAAGTGAAAGAGGAGAGTGAAAAAGTTGGCTTAAGGCTCAACATTCAGAAAACAAAGATCATGGCATCTGGTCCCATCACTTCATGACAAATAGATCGGGAAACAGTGGAAATAGTGTCAGACTTTATTTTTTGGGCTCCAGAATCACTGCAGATGGTGACTGCAGCCATGAAATTAAAGATACTTACTCCTTGGAAGAAATGTTATGACCAACTTAAATAGCATATTGAAAAGCTGAGACATTACTTTGCCAACAAAGGTCTGTCTAATCAAGGCTATGGTTTTTCCAGTGGTCATGTATGGATGTGAGATTTGGACTGTGAAGAAAGCCGAGCGCTGAAGAATTGATACTTTTGAACTGTGGTGTTGGAGAAGACTCTTGAGAGTCCATTGGACTTCAAGAAGATTCAACCAGTCCATTCTGAAGGAGATCAGCTCTAGGATTTCTTTGGAGGGAATGATGCTGAAGCTAAAACTCCAGTACTTTGGCCACCTCATGTGAAGGGGTGACTCATTGGAAAAGACTGTGATGCTGGGAGGGATTGAGGGCAGGAGGAGAAGGGGATGACAGAAGATGAGATGGCTGGATGGCACCATTGACTCGATGGACATGAGTTTGAGTGAACTCCAGCAGTTGGTGATGGATAGGGAGGCCTGACGTGCTGTGATTCATGGGGTCACAAAGAGTCGGACATGGCTGAGCAACTAAACTGAACTGAACTGAACTGAATGCAGTTTGTAAATATGTTGTTGAACATTTTTGCAAAAATATTCTTCAGAGATATTGGCCTTTAATTTGAGTGGTATTATCTTTTTCTGATTTTGGGATCAGGGTGATGTTGGCCTTGTAAAATGAGTTAGGAATCATTCTCTTCTTTTCAATATTTTGGTACAGTTTCAGAAGAATATGATTAAATTATCTTTGAATGCTTGATAAAATTCACCTGCTTAGCCATGTGGGCCTGGACTTTTATACTTTGGGAACTTTTTGATTACTGTTTTCATTGTTGTACTAATGATTCATCTCTTCAGATTTTCAGCTTCATCCATTAAGTCCTGTAAAGTTGTAGGATTCCAAGTATTTGCTAATTTCTCCTAGGATTTCCAATTTGGTGTCATATAGCTGTTCATAATCATCTCATAATATTAAAATATCAACAATCTCATATATGTGGTTGATACCATTCTAATGGCAGAAGGCGAAGAGGAACTAAAGTGTCTCTTGATAAAGATGAGAGTGAAAAAGCTGACTTGAAACTCAACATTAAAAAAACTAAGATCATGGCATCTTCTTCCATAACTTCATGGCAAATATAAGGCTACAAAATGGAAGTAGTGACAGATTTTATTTTCTTGGGCTCCAACATCACTGAAGATGGTGATTGCAGCCATGAAATTAAAAGATGCTTCCTCCTTGGAAGGAAATCTATGAAAAACGTGAATAACGTATTAAAAATCAGAGACATCACTTTCCTGACAATGGTCCACAGGGTCAAAGCTATGTTTTTTTTTTCGGTAGTCATGTATGGATGTGAGCTGCCGCTGCTGCTAAAGTGCTTCAGTCATGTCCGACTCTGTGTGACCCTATAGACGGCAGCCCATCAGGCTCCACCGTCCCTGGGATTCTCCAGGCAAGAACACTGGAGCAGGTTGCCATTTCTTTCTCCAATGCATGAAAGTGAAAAGTAAAAGTGAAGTCACTCAGTCGTGTCCGACTCTTAGCGACCCCATGGTCTGTAGCCTACCAGGCTCCTCCATCCATGGGATTTTCCAGGCAAGAGTACTGGAGTTGGGTGCCATTGCCTTCTCTGATGGATGTGAACTGGACCATAAAGAAAACTGCCAGGGAACTGATACTTTCAAACTGTGGTGCTGGAGAAGACTCTTGAGAGCCTCTTGGACTTCATGGAGATCAAACCAGTTGATAGTAAAGGAAATCAACCCTGAATATTCATTAGAAAGGCTTTTTCTGAAGCTCCACTACGTTGGCTACCTAATGCAAGAGCAAACTCATTGGAAAAGATGCTGGGAAAGATTGAAGGCAAAAGAAAGGGGAGGCAGCAGATGAGATGGTTAGATAGCATCACCAGCTCAATGGAAATTTATGTGAGCAAACTGCAGGAGTTAGTGGGGCTTCCCATGTGGTGCTAGTGGTAAAGAACCTGCCTGCCAATGCAGGAGACATAAGAGATGTGGGTTCTATCCCTGAGTCAGGAAGATCCCCTGGAGCAGGGCATGGCAACTCACTCCAGCATTCTTGCCTGGAGAATCCCATGGACAGAGGAGGCTGAAAGCTTAAATTTCATAGGGTCACTCAGAGTTGGACACAATTGAAGTGACTTAGCATGCACCCAGGTGGGAGTTAGTGGAGGACACAGAAACCTAGCATGCAAAGATTTAGACATGATTTAATGACTGAATAACAACACATATTCTCATAACTCTATATTTCTTTGGTATCTATTGTTATTTTTTTAACTTTTGATTTTTCAGGAACTTCTCACTCTCTCTTTTTCATTAGTAAGCTTACCTAATGGGTTGCTAATTTATTTATCTTTCCAAGTAACCAACTCTTGTTTCATTGATCTTAACTATCACCGTTTATTCTTTATTTCATTTATTACTGCTTTGATCCTTATGATATAGTTCCTTCTGCAGACTTTGGACATTTTTTCCCTAGCTACTTTATGTATGTTTTATGGTTTATTTGAGATTTTTCTTTTTTGTTGAGCTAGGCCTGTGTTGCTATTAAAGTAAACTTCCTTGTTAGTACTCTTTCCCTGCATTTCATAGCTTTTGGTATATTGTATTTTCATTTTAATTTGTCTTCAGGCAATATTTTATTTCTTCAAGTTCTTCATTTATCTAGTAGTTATGCAGTAGCAACATATTCAGTCCCCACATATTTTTTATTTTTTTCCTGTTTTCTTCTTATACTTGAATTTTAGTTTCATTACAACATGATTGGAGAAGATGCTCAATATGATTTCAATCTTAAATTTTCTGACTTGCTTTGTGGCTTGACATATGGTGTGTCTTTGAGAAATTCCATGCGCACTTGAGAAGAATGTTATCTGCTGCATTAGGACAAAACGTTCTACACAATTTTGTCAAATCCATCTGTTCTAAATGTTTCATTGTACACTGCTACTTCTTTGTTGACTTCCTGTCTTAATGTTCTTCCATCCACTGATGTAAGTAGATTGTTAAAGACCCCTATTATTATTGTGTTGGTGGCAATTTCTCCCTTTGGGCCTTTTTTTTTTTAAGTATTATGTTTTGTATTGAAGTATAGTTGATTTACAATGTTATACTAGTTCCAGATGTACAATATAGTGATTAAATATTTTTATAGATTACACTCTGTTTAAGGTTATTATAAGATATTTATTTTATTCCCTGTGCTGTACAGCATATTCTTATAGCTCATTTGTTTTATACATAGTACTGTGTACTTTTTAAGCCATTAATTCTATCTTGCCACTCTCCCCTTTTCTCTATACATTCTAATCCATTTATGCTTTGTTATATTCATTAGTTGAATTATATTTTATATTCCAATTTAAGTGGTAACATATGATATTTGTCATTGTCTGCCATACTTTACTAAGCACATTATTTTCCAAGTGCATCCATGTTTTTGCAAATAGCATAGTTTCATTCTCTTTAATGACTGAGTAATATTTCATTGTATACTTATACAATATCTTCCTTATACTTTCATCTGTTAATGAACACTTAGGCTGCTGCCATATCTTGGCTATTGTACATAATTCTGGTATGAAAGTGGGTGCAGGTTACCTTTTGAAATTACTGTTTTCATTTTCTGTTTCTTTTATTTTTAATATAAATTTATTTATTTTAATTGGAAGTTAATTACTTTACAATATTGTATTGGTTTTGCCATACATCAACATGAATCCACCACAGGTATACATGTGTTCCCCATCCTGAACCCCCTTTTCCTCCTCCCTCCCCGTACCATCAAGAGTAGAATTGTTTGAACACATGGTAATTATGTTTTTATCTTTTGAAAAACCTGTTTCCCATAGTGGTTGCTCCAATTTACATTCCTACCAACTGTACTCACTTTTCTCCACATCCTCACCAATGCTTATTATTTGTAGAATTTCTGATGATTGCCACTATGACAGTTGTGAGAATATCTCACTATGATTTTCATTTGCAGTTCCCTGGTAGTTAGCAATGTTGAACAGGTTTTCGTTTTCCTGTGAGCTATCTATATGTCTTTTCAAATATATCTATTCGATTTTATGCCCACTTTTAAGAATTGGGTTGTCTGATTTTTTGTGATTGAGTTGTATTAGTTGTTTATATATTTTGGATATTAACCCTTTATCATTCATATAATTTGTAAATATTTTCTCACACTCAATAGGTGCCTTTCAAAGTTTACTTTGCTATTCAAAAAACTTTACTTTTGCTTTTGTGTCTTTTGCCTTAGGACACAAATTAAAAAAAAAGTTATGACTTATGCTAAAGAGTATTCTGCCTCTGATGTAATTCCTTGCTGCTGCTGCTGCTGCTGCTGCTGCTGCTGCTGCTGCTGCTGCTGCTAAGTTGCTTCAGTCATGTCCGACTCTGTGTGACCCCATAGACAGCAGCCCACCAGGCTCCCCCGTCCCTGGGATTCTCCAGGCAAGAACACTGGAGTGGGTTGCCATTTCCTTCTCCAATACATGAAAGTGAAAAGTAAAAGTGAAGTCACTCAGTCGTGTCCGACTCTTCACGATCCCATGGACTGCAGCCCACCAGGCTCCTCCATCCATCGTATTTTCCAGGCAAGAGTACTGGAGTGGGGTGCCATTGCCTTCTCCAATGATGTAATTCCTTACAAGAGTTTAATAATTTAAGTCCTTATATTTTGGTCTTTAATTCATTTTCAGTTTATTTTCTTAATATGATACGATAAAAATGTTCTAATTTTATTCTTTTACATGTAACTGTACAGTTTTTTCAGCATGACTCACTGAAAACCCTGTCTTTTCCGCATTGTATATCATGTCTCTTGTCATAGTTTCTCATGATGTACTCTGCATATAAGTTAAATAAGCAGGGTGACAATATACAGCCTTGACATACTCCTTTTCCTATTTGGAAGCAGTCTGTTGTTCAATGTCCAGTTCTAACTGTTGCTTCCTGACCTGCATATAGGTTTCTCAAGAGGCAGGTCAGGTGGTCTGGTATTTCCATTTCTTTCAGAATTTTCCACAGTTTATTGTGACCCACACAGTCATAGCTTAATTGATCATAAATGCATGGATTTATTTTTTGACTCTACATTCTGTTCAATTGACTTATGTGTCTAGTTTTATGACAATATCATACTGTTTTGATTAGCATTGCTTTTTAATATAGTCTGAAGTCAGGGAGCATGATAACCTCTGGTTTTGTTGTTTTTCCAAAGATTGTTGTAGTGATTCAGTGTTTTTTGTGTTTCTGTATAAATTTTAGGATTGTTTGCTCAAGTTCTGTTTAAAAAAAGTCATTAGTAGTTTGATAATGATTGCATTAAATCTGTAGGTTGCTTTAGGTAGTATTGATCTTTTTTAAAATATAAATTTAGTATTTTAACTGGAGTTTAATTACTTTACAATATTGTATTGGTTTTGCCATACATCAACATGAATCTGCCACAGGTATGCATGTGTTCCCCATCCTGAACACCCCTCCATCCTCCCTCCCCATACCATCCCTCTGGGATGTCCCAGTGCACCAGCCCCAAGCATCCAGTATCATGCATCGAACCTGGACTGGCAATTTGTTTCATATATGATATACATGTTTCAATGCCATTCTCCCAAATCATCCCACCCTCTTCCTCTCCCACTTTTCAAATCCAGGAACATGGGGTAACTTTCTACTTTATATCATTTTGAATCCCTTTATCAGTGTTTTATAGTTTTCAGAGTAAAAGTTTTTCACCACTTTGGTTACATTTAATTTGAGTATCTTATTCTCTTGGATATAATTTTAAAAGCAATTTTTCCTATTTCTTGTAGCTCATTATTAGTGTTTAGAAAAGCAACAAACATGCTTTTGTATAATAGTCTTGTATCCTGCAAAATTTCAGAACTCATTGATTAGTTCTAAAAGGTTTTTGTGGAAACATTAGGGCTTTCTATGTATGGCATCATATCATCTGCAAATAGTGACAGTTTTATCCTTCCTTTTCAATTTTGATGTCTTATATTTCCTTTTCTTAAGTGCTGTTGCTAGGACTTGTGATACCATGATCAATAGAAGTGGTGAGAATGGGCATGCTTGACTTTTTTTTTTCCTGATTTTAAAAGGAAAGATTTAAGCTTTTGACCATTGAATATGATGCTTTCTGTAGGCTAGTCGATATTGGCCTTTATAGTGTTGAGTTTTGTTCCATCTGTTTCACTTTTGATGAGAATATTTTTTATCATGAATGGATGTGAAATTTTGTTAAATGATTTTTTTGATCTAATCAGATGATCATATGATTTCTACCTTTCATTTTGTTAATGTGGTGTATCACATTGTTTGATTTGTTGATATTGAAACATTCTTGCATCCCTGGAGTAACTTCTATGTGTTCATAGTGTGTGCTGGCAGCTATCACCTTGGTGGTGGATGGGCTAGAAATACATGGTTAGAGCCAGAACTAGATGTGAGACACAGCTTCTCCTGTGTTCAGCAGCTGTCATCACCTTATTGGGAGTGGGGTCAGGTCACGAGATTTTAAAGAAAAAGTCCTAAGGATAAGATCTGAGATGGTTCCATTCCCTCCCTACATTTTCACTCTTCCCCCTTTTAGCAATGGCACATTCCCACCTGAGAAGGGCAGCACTAGAGCAAGAGGGCCCAAAGTGGGCTCATGTTGTGTCCTGGAGGAGTTCCTGCTGGGGCTGTCTTGGCACATCAATCACAGCTCCAGATCTCTCCTGATCCACTGCCTCCTTGAATGCAGAACAAACACCCTTGACTTGTTCTGAGCTGACTCAACCCTCCCCTCTCAGGCCCCATCAACTGCATACTCTCTTTGGCAAAGCTCTCTTTCTTCCTGGTGTGGTGCTGTGCAGGAGCTAGAGTCCTGGCATTGTTGCTCAGTGCAGGCCAGGGCTTGTGGTGGAGTGGTCGTGGGAAACCAGCTGGAGTTCTGGGCAGTTTCCAGCTGCCCCCTCCATCTTGTTCCCAGGAGTAAACAACCATGTGTTAGGAGTAGAGTCTAGGTTTTTACAGCCTTCCTCTTAGTTCCGCTTTTTCAAATTAGCTAATGGGACTCATATTCCAGATTTGGGCCCCACAGCTAGGTCTCCCAATATGTGATTTGATTTTCTCACTCCCTAGGGAGGATCTCTGAGCCTGTGTAGTCCTTCTCTGCTGTGTCCCCCCTAGGGGCATCGGTCCTGACATAACCACTTCTCTTCTCTTTTTACCCAGCTCTTTCTGTGTCTTTCTTTACAGACTTGCTTATGGAAGTCTTTTTACTTTACAATATTGTATTGGCGATATTGTAAAGTAATTAGCCTCTAATTAAATAAATTTATAATAAATAAAAAGAAAATGCTACTTAAAAAAAAAAAAGAAGTCTTTTTTTCAGCCTCCGGCTTGTTTTCAGTGACAATTGCTCCACATGTAGTAGTTTTGATGCGTCCCTAGGGCAAGGTGAGCTCTTGTTCTCTTGCTCCACTATCTTGATCTCTTCTCTCCTTTTATGTATGTTAATAATCATTTTACATATTTAGGTGTAGCTATATTAAGTTTATGTATATTAACTAGTGTTACGTGTTCTTAACGAATTTCCTTGAAAAGTTCTTAGCTATTCTTTTTTTTTTTTTTTTTTTTAAATAATCTGCAATTCTCCGTCTTTTCTCTTTCTGGGATATCCATTACCCTAACACTGCCCTTTCTAAAAGAGTTGGATAATTCTTATATTATTTCTTCATTTTTATGTCTAACTTATCTTTCCTCTTCTACTTGTGTCATTTCTATATTTATATATTCAATCTAACCAATTATCTCTTCGATAAGGTCTACTCTACTTCCAATATTTTCTAATGAATTTTTCATCTTAACTACTGTGTAATTCAGCTCCAGAATTTCAGTTTGGTCTTTTTTTTTTTTTTTTTTTTTTTAGAGTTGCAATCTTTCTGGTAAAATATTCTTTCTGTTATTTCATTTTATTTCTGATCTCATTAAACTTCTTTCTGAGTTTTCTGTTTATTTTATTTTATTTTATTTTATTTTGTGTTTTTATTTTTTTAATTTTTACTTAATTTTACTTTACAATACTGTATTGGTTTTGCCATACATTGACATGAATCCACCACGGGTGTACATGCAATCCCAAACATGAACCCCCCCTCCCGCCTCCCTCCCCACAACATCCCTCTCATTGAGTTTCTCCATAACACCTGTTTTGAATTCTCCTTCAGCTAGATTACAGTATTCTGTGACTTTAAGGTTGTTTTCTGGGGAACTGTCATTTTCTTTTTATGGTGCAATGTTGCTTTGTTTTTTCATGTTATTTGATGTAGTGTTTCCCTGCTTGTTCATTCGATATTAAATGACAGGTTAGGAATTAAATTATTTGCTTTGGTCTTCTGGCAGGCTGCACTATCACTCAAGTTTTTCATTGTTCTTACCTGAGATGACTCTGGATATATTTGAGAGTAGCACTTTCCAGCCTCAATTGACTCTGTAAGAGGTGTGGTTCTATGCTTTCATTCTTGCTTCTTGCATCACTGGGGTGGTTGCTGCCTTGCTTTTGTCAGAGCCATTGTCATCACTGGAATAGTAGACTCTTTACTTGCGTCTGGGATCTCCTGAGACGCAGGCTTCACTACGGAGGTGAGAGGGGTGGGGCTGGGGTTATATATGTGTTGTAAATTTCATAAGCTTTGCTACTGTGGCCATGAGATCTGGTGTGGTCAAGTGGATGAAGTCTGTATGTCGCTTTCTTTGCTGTTACTAGGTTCTCTGAATCTTTGTGTTCCACTACTGTGGTCAGAGAGCAGGATTGCAAGCGCCTTCTCTTGTATTCCCTTCATCTTACCTCCTCCCTGTTTTTCAGTCTACCCACCTTTAAATGGGCTTCCCTGGTGGGTCAGACAGTAAAGCATCTGCCTGCAATGCAGGAGACCCAGGTTTGATCCCTGGGTTGGGAAGATCTCCTGGAGAAGGTAATGGCAATCCACTCCAGTGTTCTTGCCTGGAAAATTCCATAGACTGAGGAGACTGGTAGGCTACAGTCCATGGGGGTTGCAAAGAGTTGGACACAACACTTCACCTTTAAATGAACAGATCTGTAAAATTCTCTGGTGTCCTGTTGTGTTGGGCAAAGTCACATTTGTTGAGTTGTGAATATTTTAGTGGTTGAAGATTGAAGGGGAGAACAAAGGCAGATTTTTCATTTAGCCATGTTGCTGACATCTTAAGGTAATTTTTGAATTCCCATTTCGAGTTCTTTGTTTATTCACAGGTTGTTCAGTAGTATGCTGTTTAATCTACATATATGGTTTGCTTTTCCAGTTTTCTCTTTTGTGATTAATTTTTCATTACATACCTTCATAATATGAAAGGTGCTTGATATAATTTCAATCTTCCTAAATTTATTAAGCTTTGTTTTGTGGCTTAACATATGATGTATCATTTTAACTTCTACATTCATGTATATAAGCTTAGAGATAAGCATTCTCTGACTTGAATTTATACATTTGTGAAATAGCATCATTAGACTGTAAGCAAAACCATAAAGACTGATAAAGCCAAGAATGAAGTAAATATATAGATAGAAGGGAAATTGTTTGAATACTGAAACCTGGAGTATTCTGACCCCAAAAGTTAAGGGAGATAAGAAAGAACAAGTGAAAGGGCCTAAAAGTTGGGTAGGAAAGAAAGGTAGGTATTTAGGAAAGAAAATCAGAGGAGTGTAAAATTTGAAAAACTAATGGGAAAAAGTTTTTTTTTTCTTCTGTATAGGAAGAAATGATCAATAATGTTAAATGCTACCAATAGGGTTGATAAAATGAAAACCAAGATTTAATAATTGGAATAGGCAATTTAGAGATTATTTGTGACCTTAAAAAATAAAAGTTGCAATAGAGTAGCTGAAGAGTAGTGTCTAAAATAGATGAGTTAAAGGAAAAAATAAGAAAAGCTATTAAATATTCATGGATCAAGGCTATTGGTGTTTGTATGAAATTGAAATTAGGGAATAGTTTCAAAGGAATGCATTCATGGATATCTGTTTGAACATAGTGGTGGTGTTCAGGGATATTTTGTGGCCATTGTGCTCACATAAAAGGATCTCCTACCATTAACCTGTTACTGTCTACCACACCTGCGGTGTCTATATCAGTTTGAAGAAAGCTGTTATTTGGAGATAAAGGACCAACAGAATTGAGATAGCATGAGGTACATAAATTGAAAGAAAAGAAAGAACTAAGTGAAAGAGGAGATGAATTCTCAAAGTTTAGCCAATGTGAGGCATGTTTCACAACTCTTAAACCAAAGCTGAATGAAAGAGCTCTGGGGGAAAAACAAAACAAAACAAAACAAAACTGCCTTTTTTTTTGGAGGCGTGTTCACTTTTGTACTTGGAGAATCCCATGGCTTTAAATGTTCATTTTTCTTTATATATTAATCAGTAGGGAGGAATGAGACATGCTGGCAGATCATGTCTGTTTGAAGCCTTCTATCAAATCTTTGGCCACCTCATGCGAAGAGTTGACTCATTGGAAAAGACTGATGCTGGGAGGGATTGGGGGCAGGAGGAGAAGGGGATGACAGAAAATGAGATGGCTGGATGGCACCACTGACTCGATGGGCGTGAGTCTGAGTGAACTCTGGGAGTTGGTGATGGACAGGGAGGCGTGGCGTGCTGTGATTCATAGGGTCACAGAGTCGGACATGACTGAGTGACTGAACTGATCTGAACCGATCAAAACTTTGAACTTGGTTGTTGGCAGCAAAGTAATGTCACAATATGTTCTTGCAGAATAAAGAACTCTACACTAAAATACTGGGGAAATGAATGGCTACCACGTTCATGGTAATAAAATGGGACTTAATTTATAATGCATAGTGATTTACAGTAGGGCAGTGAAATTGTATCTTTTCCATTATCGTATTCTTAAAACTTAGCACAGAGCCCGGCAAAAGCAGTAAAAGAAAAAAAAAAGTAGTCAATGTGATATATGTATGTGATGCAAAATCAGTGTGCCATCCTGATATTCACATAAAACGTAATGTACATAGTGTCCCCCTGAAGTTGCGCAAATTGGCACATCTATGATTTCCTTAATAGCTGAATGAATCATATACTTTCCGACATTGATCAAGCTCTTTTTGTATGCTAGGTATTTGCTAAGTATAATATTTTATACAAGATATCATACTTCATCCTTTAAAATAAGAGACATTGAAGCAAATAACATTTTGATGTTTGTCCTAAATTGTGTAGCTGGTAACAAAGAAGTTAATTCAGAACTCACTGTATAACTGGTTTTGATAACTACAGATTTCTCTGTGGCAGTAATCAGAGCTCTGGAAATCGTAATGATCAAGACACTGAGGCATGAATTTGTTCTTAAAGTACTTATGGTCTAACTGGGGGATGATTTAAACAGAAAATACAACCAAAATATTATTAAGGCACTAACACAGAAGTAGGGAAGAGAGAAAGTTAGAAGTTAGAAGAGTTAAATTAGTGCTTTTTCAATGGGAGGTACAAATGAATTTGGTTTTGGATGATACAAGAAGGGTATGAAGCAAATTCCAGGTGGGAGAAAGAGCATGGGTAGCCATAAAGAGAGGAATAAGAGTAGACCATCATCAGATTAGAGAACCACATCCCAGGATATTTTCCTTATCATTTTGATTGTTCTTAGGGTATTTTTATTCAGACAGAAGAAGAGGTCCAGTTCTTCCTTACCTTGTGAGCTTTGAAATTTTTTAGTGGCTATGCTATTAGAAGTTCTCATTTCTATCTCCTTTTAGACTTAACTGGGAGAAGACGAGATACTTCTCAAAGGTAGTGAGCTTGAAAGAATAAAAACATAAAAGCTGCAGACTCTTTATATGGGTACAATAAAGGCATAAATGGTATGGACCTAACAGAAGAATATATTCAGAAGAGGTGGCGAGAATACTCAGTCAGACTATACAAGCAAGATCTTAATGACCTGGATAACCACAATAGTGTGATCACTCACCTAGGGTCAGACATCCAGGAGTGTGAAGTCAAGTGGACCTTAGGAAGCATTACTACCAACAAAGCTACTGGAGGTGATGCAATTAAAGCTGAGCTATTTAAAATCCTAAAGATGATGCTGTTAAAGTGCTGTACTCAATAGGCCCACAAATATGGAAAACTCAGCAGTGGACACAGGACTGGAATAGATCATTGTTGATTCCAATCCTAAAGAAGAGCAATGCCAAAAAATGTTCAAACTACTGAACAATTGCACTCATTCAATGTGCTAACAAAGTAATGATCAAAATTATTTTAGAGAAGCTTCAACAGTATGTGAATCAAGACCTTCAAGATGTTCAAGTTGGATTTAGAAAAGGCAGAGGAACCAGAGATCAAATTGCCAACATCCGTTGGATCATAGAAAAAGCAAAATAATTCCAGAAGACGTCTACTTTTGCTTCATTGACTTCGCTAAAGCCTTTGACTGTGTAGATCACAACAAACTGGATAATTCTGAAAGAGATGGGAATACCAGACCACCTGACCTGCCTCCTGAAAAACCTGAATGTAGGTCAAAAAACAACAGTTATAATGGAACATGGAGCAACAGACTGGTTTCAAATTGGGCAAGGAATATGTCAAGGCTGTAAATTGCCACCCTGCTTATTTAACTTACATGCAGAGTACATCATGTGAAATTCTGGGCTAGATGAAGCAGAAACTGGTATCAAGATTGCTGAGAGAATTTCCAATAACCTTATAGTAGAAACCCTTATAGTACAAAGTGAAGAGAAGCTGAAAAGCCTATTGATGAAGGTGAAAGAGGAGAGTGAAAAAGCTGACTGGAAACTCAACATTCAAGAAACTAAGATCATGGCATCCAGTCTCATCACTTCATGGCAAATAGATGGGGAGCCAATGAAAACAGTGACAGATTTTATTTTCCTAGGCTCCAACATCATTGCAGGTGGTAACTGTGGCCATGAAATTAAAAGATGTGTGCTCCTTGCAAGAAAAGCTATGACAAATCTAGACAGCATATTAAAAAAAACCAAAAAAACAAAAAAACATTACTTTACCAACAAAGATTCATATAGTCAAAGCTATGTGTTTTTTTTTTCCAGTAGTTATGTACAGATGTGAGAGGGGCCATAAAGAAGGCTGAGCTGAGTGCTGAAGAATTGATGATTTTGAACTGTGAAGTTGGAGAAGACTCTTGAGAGACCTTTGGATTGCAAGATCAAACCAGCCAATCCTAAAGGAAATCAACCGTGAATATTCATTGGAAGGACTGATGCTGAAGCTGAAGCTGGAGCTTCAATACTTTGGCCACCTGATACAAAGAGCTGACTCATTTTAAAAGACCCTGATGCTGGGAAAGATTGAAGGCAGGAGGAGCAGGGGATGACAGAAGATGAGATGGTTGAATGGAATCACCCAGTCTGAGTTTGAGCAAACTCATGGAGATGGTGATGGACCAGGAGGCCTGGTGTGTTGCAGTCCATGGGGTTGCAAAGGGTCAGAGGTGACTGAGTGACTGAACAACAACAATACACATACATACACCTATCTACATACATATCTATCTCCATATGTTTGAGACTACTAATCAAGAAGGTCCAGGTTTCTGTGAAAATGGCTAGAACTCATCTGCTCTTTTCAATCTCAGGTAAGATATGACCATATTTTTCATAGCGCTTCTGTAGGAATGTGAACAAGGACTATGCATCCTGAGTTTCCTTTTGTAGGACTGCCTCATTGAGTATCTGTTTCCAGAGTACTGTTTCTTTTTTCCACTTGAATAATTAAACAGATATCTTAAGACTGGCAAAAAGTTATGCTCCTAGCTTTTCCTTAAATGGACAGATTGAACTAGGCAATATATAAGAAAAAAATTACTTCCCTTTTCCTCACCTCAGTTCCATTCACTGCAGCTCTTTTTAAAAGAGCTTATATTTTTCCTTTCAAGAGTATAGTGGAAGGTTTTCATTTGAACCTGTGTATTTATTCAGTGTTATAATTTCACCTAATAATAGCTGACACCTCCCTTTGAGTTTCTATAGCAGTTATTACAATGATGCCTGGTTTTAGTAATATTTTTAGAAGGAACCACTATAGTTTTTTTAGGTATGAATCAAATTGAAAATTTCAGCATTAATTGAACTCTATTGTTAATGGTACCTTTGTGAATTCATGGTAAATCCAACATGTATCATTTCATTGGGAACAGAAACAGAAAGCTACTGTGGTGGGGATAATCTCAGGTGGCAGTAGTTTCTCAAATTTAGTAATATTGAAAATGACGTTTTCCTTTGAGCACTTAAACTTAAAACTTCCAGACATCTGAGTATAAGAATATCAGTTCAGTAATAATGAAAAGCAAGAAAAAAGGCATAGTCAATTATTTAGATTAGCATTAGATGCATTGATCTTCAAGTAATTGCACTTTAACCAAAGCACATGGAAAGAAAAGGCATAGATATTTTTTTAAACACATCAAATGTAAATGTGTCTATTTTTTAATTACAGAAAAAAATACTTTAAGTTTGGTTAGGTGTATTTCAAAAATTTAATGATTTGTGTCTAATTTCTTTCTAATATTTTGGTGCTCATATAGTTTTTTCCTTTTTGTTGCATTGTTGAGTTGATACTAGTATTGGCAGTCTGAAAAGTTTCTTCAATTGTATGAATTAGAGGAATTAAGTAAGTTTTAAAAATTTTAAATGTAGATCAAGAATATTGGTCAGAGAGATGACAAGAAACAAGAGACTCAGAATAAACTGAACAGTTCTTATTTTAATGGCCTTGGAGTTTCCTGTCACTAACTCAAGGGTCAGAGAAAATTTCTTTTATTCTGGACTCTGAGCATCTGTTCATTTCGTTTTGTTGTGTTTCAGTTTAGATTTGACCTCTCTCTGGAGACCAATAGTCAAATTCCTACATGCTTATTGAGCATCTCTCAATTACAATATACTTAATATGCTTTACACAGAAATCTTCAACTTTCTCCCAAATCTTTTTCCCCTTTCTCTTGTCACTAATCTTATAAACCTTGTTCCTCCCAGCTGATCAGTTTTGAGTATTCCTTTTATCCAATTCAATTCATATGAATAGTCCCTGTGTTGCTACTTAGAAAATTGGACTATTCATGATATAGAGTTGCATTTAATAAGAACGATTTTTTTTTCAAAACCCAAAAGTAGTTTATGATGAAACAAAGAGAATTATTATTAAAATTATTTGGGACAACAGCTTAATGATAAATTTCTAGCACTGAAGTGGGCAATGAAGAACATTCAGAGAGATACAGTATGTGGGTATAACAAGTAATGACAAGTTAATTATTATTGAAAGTAAACAAAACTGCATAAAAAATGAGGTGGATTGCTTTAACTATGATGTCAGTGATGAGGATCTTGTGCCTATGTGACTGACATAATAATGTGGAACAGAAGGAAATGGTGAGCCTTCGAAAAGTTTCCTTATGGAAACTATGAAGAAGATTTTCCCTAATTAATTAGTTGCAATCTTTGAAGGAATAAGGCAAACTCTCTAAAAAGTTCCAAGGGAGTGTCTGCTCTCTGCATTAAATTGGCACTGTGCACTAATTGAAAGCAGTTTGGATCAAACAAATATGAGTTTGATGCAAAAAAAGATAGACTTGAGCACCAGCTCTGTTTTAATTACCTCTTTGACTTTAGGCAATTTACTCACCCTCTTTTATACATCCTCACTAATCATGCTCATCTTCATTAGAAAATTGGCAATTATGATAAAAATCTATCTTAACAGATTTTTGTGAGGATTACACTGAAGAATGAATTTATATTATTATTATTATTTAATTTTTTATTTTTACTTTATTTTACTTTACAGTACTGTATTGGTTTTGCCATACATTGACATGAATCCACCACGGGTGTACATGAGTTCCCAAACATGAACTCCCCTCCCACCTTCCACCCCATATCATCTCTCTCTCTCGTATTTCTAAACGAATTGTGAAATTATTTGTTCTAGCTCTGTGAAAAATACCGCTGGTAGCTTGATAGGGATTGTATTGAATCTGTAGATTGCTTTGGGTAGTATACTCATGTTCACTATATTGATTCTTCTGATCCATGAACATGGTATATTTCTCCATCTATTAGTGTCCTCTTTGATTTTTTTCATCAGTGTTTTATAATTTTCTAAATACAGGTCTTTAGTTTCTTTAGGTAGATATATTCCTAAGTATTTTATTCTTTTTGTTGCAATGGTGAATGGAATTGTTTCCTTAATTTGTTTTTCTACTTTCTCATTATTAGTGTATAGGAATGCAAGGGATTTCTGTGTGTTGATTTTATATCCTGCAACTTTACTATATTCATTGATTAGCTCTAGTAATTTTCTGGTGGAGACTTTAATACCCCACTCACACCTATGGACAGATGAACTAAACAGAAAATTAACAAAGAAACGCAAACTTTAAATGATACATTAGATCAGTTAGACCTAATTGATATCTATAGGACATTTCACCCCAAAACAATGAATTTCACCTTTTTCTCAAGTGCTCTCGGAACGTTCTCCAGGATAGATCACATCCTGGGCCATAAATCTAACCTTGATAAATTCAAAAAAATTGAAATAATTCCAAGCATATTTTCTGACCATAATGCATTAAGATTAGATCTTAATTACAGGAGAAAACTATTAAAAATTTCAACATATGGAGGCTGAACAACACACTCCTCAATAACCAACAAATCACAGAAGAAATTAAAAAAATCAAAATATGCATAGAAATGACTGAAAATGAAAACACAATAATCCAAAACCTGTGGGACACTGTAAAACAGTGCTAAGAGGAAAGTTCATAGCAATACAGGGATACCTCAAGAAGAAGTCAAATAAATAACCTAACTCTACACCTAAAGCAACTAGAAAAGGAAGAAATGGAGAACCCCAGAGTTGGTAGAAGGAAAGAAATCTTAAAAATTAGGGCAGAAATAAATGCAAAAGATACAAAAGAGACCATAGCAAAAATCAACAAAGCCAAAAGCTGATTCTTTGAAAGGATAAATAAAATTGACAAACCATTAGCCAGACTCATCATGAAAGAAAGAGAGAAAAATCAAATCAATAAAATTAGAAATGAAAATGGAGAGATCACAACAGACAACACAGAAATACAAAGGATCATAAGAGACTACTATCAGCAATTATATGCCAATAAAATGGACAACGTGGAAGAAATGGACAAATTCTTAGAAAAGTACAACTTTCCAAAACTGAATCAGGAAGAAATAGAAAATCTTAACATGGAAATTGAAGCATGGAAATTGAAACTGTAATCAGAAATCTTCCAGCAAACAAAAGCCCAGGTCCAGATGGCTTCACAGCTGAATTTTACCAAAAATTTCGAGAAGAGCTAATACCTATCCTACTCAAACTCTTCCAGAAAATTGCAGAGGAAGGTAAACTTCCAAACTCATTCGATGAGGCCACCATCACCCTAATACCAAAACCTGACAAGGATGTCACAAAAAAAGAAAACTACAGGCCAATATCACTGATGAACATAGATGCACAAATCCTCAACAAAATTCTAGCAATCAGAATCCAACAACACATTAAAAAGATCATACACCATGACCAAGTGTGCTTTATCCCAGGGATGCAAGGATTCTTCAATATCTGCAAATCAATCAATGCAATTCACCACATTAACAAATTGAAAAATAAAAGCCATAGGATCATTTCAATAGATGCAGAGAAGGCCTTTGACAAAATTCAACATCCATTTATGATAAAAACTCTCCAGAAAGCAGGAATAGAAGGAATATACCTCAACATAATAAAAACTATATATGACAAACCCACAGCAAACATTATCTTCAATGGTGAAAAACTGAAAGCATTTCCCCTAAAGTCAGGAACAAGACAAAGGTGCCCACTTTCACCGCTACTATTCAACATAGTTCTGGAAGTTTTGGCCACAGTGATCAGAGCAGAAAAAGAAATAAAAGGAATCCAAATTGGAAAAGAAGAAGTAAAACTCTCACTGTTTGCAGATGACATGAGTCTCTACATAGAAAACCCTGAAGAATGAATTTAAATTTTTAACATAATGACTAGTAAATGCATAATGAATATCATATACATTTATTAAACACGTTTAGATAAAAGAGGATAGTGATTAATATCATACTTGATAAACACGTTCTTGTAGTATCAATTTTAAGCAGAAACACATGCATAACACAAGACCTATAGATTTCCTTATTTTTCTGTAACTTGTTTAAGGTCTCCATCATGTGGGTGGTAAACAATAAGCAAAATCCAGAAAACCTCAGTAATATAGAATATTGCTTATGTTTTCTGGCATGTCTGTAGATGCTTATACCCGTATGGAGGAACTATATCTTGGTCCTCATTCAATATCTTCATAGACTCTGCTAAGAACTGTAACCCTCTTACCTAAGCTCAGAATAAACATAGTATTTTTCTTTAAATATTTCAAAATTGTGTTCCATTTTCAGATATTCCTGAGTTTGCCTATTATTTTTATTCCATAGTAAGAAGTAGAGAAACTGCCCAAATACATCACCAGCCATCACTGGTGACCTGCTGCTTTTCTGGGATTTAAATCTAAGACATAGGTCTCCAGCTTTCTATTCAGTTCAGTTTAGTCACTCATTTGTGTCCGACTCTTTGCAACCCCACGAATTGCAGCACACCAGGCCTTCCTGTTCATCACCAACTCCTGGAGTTCACTCAGACTCACGTACATCGAGTCCGTGATGCCATCCAGCCATCTCATCCTCTGTTGTCCCCTTCTCCTCCTGCCCCCAATCCCTCCCATCATCAGAGTCTTTTCCAATGAGTCAGCTCGTCGCATGAGGTAGCCAAAGTACTGGAGTTTCAGCTTTAGCATCATTCCTTCCAAAGAACACCCAAGACTGATCTCCTTCAGAATGGACTAGTTGGATCTTCTTGCAGTCCAAGGGGCTCTCAAAAGTCTTCTCCAACACCACAGTTCAAAAGCATCAATTCTTAGTCCCTCAGCTTTATTTACAGTCCAACTCTCACATCCATACATGACCACAGGAAAAACCATAGCCTTGACTAGACAGACCTTTGTTGGCAAAGTAATGTCTCTGCTTTTGAAAATGCTATCTAAGTGGATCGTAACTTTCCTTCCAAGGAGAAAGCGTCTTTTAATTTCATGGCTGCAATCACCATCTGCAGTGATTTTGGAGCTCAGAAAAATAAAGTCAGCCATTGTGTCAACTGTTTCCCCATCTATTTGCCATGCAGTGATGGGACCAGATGCCATGATCTTCGTTTCCTGAATGTTGAGCTTTAAGTCAACTTTTTCACTCTCCTCTTTCACTTTCCTCAAGAGGCTGTTTAGGAGGGGGAGGGAAAGATGGCGGAGGAATAGGATGGGAAGATCACTTTCTCCCTCACAAATTCCTCAAAAGAACATTTCAACGCCGAGCAAACTCCACAAAACAACTTCTGTAGGCTGGCAGAGGACATCAGGCAACCAGAAAAGCAGACCATTGTCTTCAAAAACAGGTAGGAAAAAATATAAAAGACGAAAAAGGAGACAAAGGAGGTGGGGAGGGAGCTCCGTCCCGGGAAGGGAAGCCCGTCCTGGGAAGGGAATTTTAAGAAGAGAGGTTTCCAAACACCAGGAAACACTCTCCCTGCCGAGTCTGTGGCGAGCCTTGGAAACACAGAGGGCAACATAACAGGAAGGAAAAATAGATAAATAATTAAAACCAAGAGATTACAAGCCCACCAGTAACTCCCCCAGCGGAAAAGCAGCACAGACGCCTGCATCCGCCACTGGGAATTGGGGGCAGGGCAGGGACGCGCGGGAGGCGTGGGCTGCAGTGCTTTGCAAGAATCGGGCAGGAAGGCCCCACACGCAACCAGAACGATCTAACTTGGGCTAGCAAACCAGACTGTGGGATAGCTACCACACGAAAAGCTCGAACATAAGACACCGCCAGGACCGAGCACAGAACAAAGGACGGAATGGAAAAAGCCGGCTGCAGACCATCCCCCGCCGGGGACAGGCAGCCAGAGCAGTAAGGACTAGAAAGGGGCAATTGCAGACCCAGAGAGACTTCACGTACCTAACTGCAAGCAGGCTCCTTTGCTAAGACTTCTGGGGGTGCTGGACAGTCACAGTCTGCCTCACGGGGTGCGCCAGCAGTCCACCCAGAAAGCTGAGCAACAGCGGCAGAAAAGGTGACAATCCGCGGCGACCTCGCTCGCCAAACTCCTGAGCTACTCGGACCTGGGAAGGGCACAAAGCGCAGTCCCAGCCGCATTTGTGCCTCTGAGGGCTGCCTGAGTGCCGAACCTGAGCGGCTTGGACCGGGGAAGTGCACGCAGCCTAGGGCCGGCCCCAGACGGTTCCCGGCTGAGCATTGTAGAGCCAGAGCGGTTTGTGCGCCACGAGAAAGGACAGGTCAAGAGGGGCAGAGATACTGTGTACACACGACAGTGCTATTTGTTTGCAGCATCCCCCCTCCCCACAGCGCGACTGAACTAGTGAGCCTAAAAAGCAGCAAACAGAAGAAGTTAAACAGAGGGAACCACCTTGGAAGTGAGCCCACACAGCCCATAACATCAGAGAAGAGCCAGATATATTTTTAATATTTTTAAAATCATTCCTTTTTTTTTTTTTGCTTTTTGCTTTTTTTTCTTTTTTTTCCTAGCTTTTTTTAAAATTGTCTTCTATTTCTCCTCTAATTTTTATTTCTATAACCTAGTATTACTATTAAAAAAAAAAAGATTTTTTTTTTTTTAAGGCAAACACCATATATACTCTTTGGATGGTTGTTGGTGTTTTGTTTTGTTTTGTTTTGTTTGTTTGTTTGTTTTTTAATAATTCTTTTTTTTTCTTTCTTCCTTTTTCCTTCTGTTTTTCTTTAATATTGTATCTTTGAAAATCCAACCTCTACTCCAGATTTTTAATCTTTGCTCTTAGGTTTTTGTTGTCAATTTTGTACATTTAAAAACCCAAACTTCACTACCCAAGTTTACCTGAGAGCGAGATTACTGGCTTGACCACTCTCTCCTCCTCTGGACTCTCCTTTTTCTCCACCAGGTGGCCTCTGTCTCTTTTCTCCCCCATCTCTTCTCTATCCAACTCTGTGAATCTCTGTGTGTTCCAGATGGTAGAGAACACCTAAGGAACTGGTTACTGGCAGGATTTGTCTCTCTCCTACTCATTCCTCTCTCTTATCCTCCTGGTCACCTCTGTCTACTTCCTCCCTCTCCTCTTCCCCGTATAACTCTGTAAATACCTCTGAGCAGTCCAGACTATAGAGCGCACATAAGGAAGTGACTACTGGCTAGCTTGCTCTCTCCTCTCTTGATCTCACCGCATCTCATACCAGTTACCTCTAACTACCCCCTCCATCTTCTCTTCTCCTTGTAACTCAGTGAACCTCTCTGAGTGTCCCTCAATGTGGAAAAACTTTTCATCTTTAACCTAGATGTTTTATCATCGGTGCTATATAGATGGAGAAGTCTAGAGGCTACTGTAAAAATAAAACTGAAAACCAGAAGCAGGAAGCTTAAATCCAAAGCCTGAAAACATTAGAGAACTCTTGAATTCAGGGAACATTAAGCAATAGGAGCTCATCAAATGCCTTCATACCTACACCGAAACCAAGCTCCACCCAAGGGCCAACAAGTTCCAAAACAAGACATACCACCCAAATTCTCCAGCAACACAGGAACACTCCCCTGAGCTTCAATATACAGGCAGCTCAAAATTATCCCAAAACCTTTGATGTCTCATAACCCATTATGGGTCACTCCACTGCACTCCAGAGAGAAGAAACCCAGCTCCACCCACCAAAACTCCAACACAAGCCTCCCTAACCAGGAAACCTTGACAAGCCACTGATAGAACCCCACCCAAAGTGAGGAAGCTCCATAATAAAGAGAACTCCACAAATTACCAGAATATAAAAAGGCCACCCCAAACACAGCAATATAACCAAGATGAAGAGACAGAGGAATACTCAGCAGGTAAAGGAACAGGAGAGTTGCCCACCAAACCAAACAAAAGAGGAAGGAGTAGGGAATCTACCGGAGAAGGAATTCTGAATATTGATAGTGAAAATGATCCAAAATCTTGAAATCAAAATGGAAACACAGATAAATAGACTAGAGACAAGGATTGAGAAGATGCAAGAAAGGTTTAACAAGGACCTAGAAGAAATAAAAAAGAGTCAATATATAATGAATAACGCAATAAATGAGATCAGAAACACTCTGGAGGCAACAAATAGTAGAATAACGGAGGCAGAAGATAGGATTAGTGAAATAGAAGATAGAATGGTAGAAATAAATGAATCAGAGAGGAAACAAGAAAAACGAATTAAAAGAAATGAGGACAATCTCAGAGACCTCCAGGACAATATGAAACGCTCCAACATTCGAATTATAGGAGTCCGAGAAGAAGAAGACAGAAAGAAAGATCATGAGAAAATCCTTGAGGAGATAATAGTTGAAAACTTCCCTAAAATGGGGAAGGAAATAATCACCCAAGTCCAAGAAACACAGAGAGTTCCAAATAGGATAAACCCAAGGTGAAACACCCCAAGACACATATTAATCAAATTAACAAAGATCAAACACAAAGAACAAATATTAAAAGCAGCAAGGGAAAAACAACAAATAACACACAAGGGGATTCCCATAAGGATAACAGCTGATCTTTCAATAGAAACTCTTCAGGCCAGGAGGGAATGGCAAGATGAAAGTGATGAAAGACAATAACCTACAGCCCAGATTACTACACCCAGCAAGGATTTCATTCAAATACGAAGGAGAAATCAAAAGCTTTACAGACAAGCAAAAGCTGAGAGAATTCAGCACCACCAAACCAGCTCTCCAACAAATTCTAAAGGATATCCTCTAGACAGGAAACACGAAAAGGGTGTATAAACCCGAACCCAAAACAATCAAGTAAATTGGTAACGGGATCATACTTATCAATAATTACCTTAAACGTAAATGGGTTGAACGCCCCAACCAAAAGACAAAGACTGGCTGAATGGATACAAAAACAAGACCCCTCTATATGCTGCTTACAAGAGACCCACCTCAAAACAAGGGACACATACAGACTGAAAGTGAAGGGCTGGAAAAAGATATACCACGCAAATAGAGACCAAAAGAAAGCAGGAGTGGCAATACTCATATCCGATAAAATAGACTTTAAAACAAAGGCTGTGAAAAGAGACAAAGAAGGCCACTACATAATGATCAAAGGAACAATCCAAGAAGAAGGTATAACAATTATAAATATATATGCACCCAATATAGGAGCACCACAATATGTAAGACAAATGCTAACAAGTATGAAAGGGGAAATCAACAATAACACAATAATAGTGGGAGACTTTAATACCCCACTCACACCTATGGACAGATCAACTAAACAGAAAATTAACAAAGAAACGCAAACTTTAAATGATACATTAGATCAGTTAGACCTAATTGATATCTATAGGACATTTCACCCCAAAACAATGAATTTCACCTTTTTTTCAAGTGCTCATGGAACCTTCTCCAGGATAGATCACATCCTGGGCCATAAATCTAAACTTGATAAATTCAAAAAAATCGAAATCATTCCAAGCATCTTTTCTGACCATAATGCATTAAGATTAGATCTCAATTACAGGAGAAAAACTATTAAAAATTCCAACATATGGAGGATGAACAACACACTTCTGAATAACCAACAAATCACAGAAGAAATCAAAAAAGAAATCAAAATATGCATAGAAACTAATGAAAATGAAAACACAACAACCCAAAACCTGTGGGACACTATAAAAGCAGTGCTAAGAGGAAAGTTCATAGCAATACAGGGATACCTCAAGAAGAAGTCAAATAAATAACCTAACTCTACAACTAAAGCAACTAGAAAAGGAAGAGTTGGAGAACCCCAGAGTGAGTAGAAGGAAAGAAATCTTAAAAATTAGGGCAGAAATAAATGCAAAAGAAACAAAAGAGACCATAGCAAAAATCAACAAAGCCAAAAGCTGGTTCTTTGAAAGGATAAATAAAATTGACAAACCATTAGCCAGACTCATCAAGAAGCAAAGAGAGAAAAATCAAATCAATAAAATTAGAAATGAAAATGGAGAGATCACAACAGACAACACTGAAATACAAAGGATCATAAGAGACTACTATCAGCAGTTATATGCCAATAAAATGGACAACGTGGAAGAAATGGACAAATTCTTAGAAAAGTACAATTTTCCAAAACTGAACCAGGAAGAAATAGAAAATCTTAACAGACCCATCAGAAGCACGGAAATTGAAACTGTAATCAGAAATCTTCCAGCAAACAAAAGCCCAGGTCCAGACGGCTTCACAGCTGAATTCTACCAAAAATTTTAAGAAGAGCTAACACCTATCCTCCTCAAACTCTTCCAGAAAATTGCAGAGGAAGGTAAACTTCCAAACTCATTCGATGAGGCCACCATCACCCTAATACCAAAACCTGACAAAGATGTCACAAAAAAAGAAAACTACAGGCCAATATCACTGATGAACATAGATGCACAAATCCTCAACAAAATTCTAGCAATCAGAATCCAACAACACATTAAAAAGATCATACACCAAGACCAAGTGGGCTTTATCCCAGGGATGCAAGGATTCTTCAATATCCGCAAATCAATCAATGTAATTCACCACATTAACAAATTGAAAAATAAAAACCATATGATTATCTCAATAGATGCAGAGAAGGCCTTTGACAAAATTCAACATCCATTTATGATAAAAACTCTCCAGAAAGCAGGAATAGAAGGAACATACCTCAACATAATAAAAGCTATCTATGACAAACCCACAGCAAACATTATCCTCAATGGTGAAAAATTGAAAGCATTTCCCCTAAAGTCAGGAACAAGACAAGGGTGTCCACTTTCACTGCTCCTATTCAACATAGTTCTGGAAGTTTTGGCCACAGCAATCAGAGCAGAAAAAGAAATAAAAGGAATCCAAATTGGAAAAGAAGAAGTAAAACTCTCACTGTTTGCAGATGACATGATCCTCTACATGGAAAACCCTAAAGACTCCACCAGAAAATTACTAGAGCTAATCAATGAATATAGTAAAGTTGCAGGATATAAAATCAACACACAGAAATCCCTTGCATTCCTATACACGAATAATGAGAAAGTAGAAAAAGAAATTAAGGAAACAATTCCATTCACCATTGCAGCGAAAAGAATAAAATACTTAGGAATATATCTACCTAAAGAAACTAAAGACCTATATATAGAAAACTATAAAACACTGATGAAGGAAATCAAAGAGGACACTAATAGATGGAGAAATATACCATGTTCATGGATCGGAAGAATCAATATAGTGAAAATGAGTATACTACCCAAAGCAATTTACAAATTCAATGGAATCCCTATCAAGCTATCAGCCACATTTTTCACAGAACTAGAACAAATAATTTCAAGATTTGTATGGAAATACAAAAAACCTCGAATAGCCAAAGCAATCTTGAGAAAGAAGAATGGAACTGGAGGAATCAACTTGCCTGACTTCAGGCTCTACTACAAAGCCACAGTCATCAAGACAGTATGGTACTGGCACAAAGACAGACATATAGATCAATGGAACAAAATAGAAAGCCCAGAGATAAATCCACACACATATGGACACCTTATCTTTGACAAAGGAGGCAAGAATATACAATGGAGTAAAGACAATCTCTTTAACAAGTGGTGCTGGGAAAACTGGTCAACCACTTGTAAAAGAATGAAACTAGATCACTTCCTAACACCGCACACAAAAATAAACTCAAAATGGATTAAAGATCTAAATGTAAGATCAGAAAGTATAAAACTCCTAGAGGAGAACATAGGCAAAACACTCTCCGACATAAATCACAGCAGGATCCTCTATGATCCACCTCCCAGAATTCTGGAAATAAAAGCAAAAATAAACAAATGGGATCTAATTAAAATTAAAAGCTTCTGCACAACAAAGGAAAATATAAGCAAGGTGAAAAGACAGCCTTCTGAATGGGAGAAAATAATAGCAAATGAAGCAACTGACAAACAACTAATCTCAAAAATATACAAGCAACTTATGCAGCTCAATTCCAGAAAAATAAACGACCCAATCAAAAAATGGGCCAAAGAACTAAATAGACATTTCTCCAAAGAAGACATACAGATGGCTAATAATCACATGAAAAGATGCTCAACATCACTCATTATCAGAGAAATGCAAATCAAAACCACAATGAGGTACCACTTCACACCAGTCAGAATGGCTGCGATCCAAAAATCTGCAAGCAACAAATGCTGGAGAGGGTGTGGAGAAAAGGGAACCCTCCTACACTGTTCATGGGAATGCAAACTAGTACAGCCACTATGGAGAACAGTGTGGAGATTCCTTAAAAAATTGCAAATACAACTACCTTATGACCCAGCAATCCCACTTCTGGGCATACACACCGAGGAAACCAGAATTGAAAGAGACACATGTACCCGAATGTTCATCGCAGCACTGTTTATAATAGCCAGGACATGGAAACAACCTAGATGTCCATCAGCAGATGAATGGATAAGAGAGCTGTGGTACATAGACACAATGGAGTATTACTCAGCCGTAAAAAAGAATTCATTTGAATCAGTTCTGATGAGATGGATGAAACTGGAGCCGATTATACAGAGTGAAGTAAGCCAGAAAGAAAAACACCAATACAGTATACTAACACATATATATGGAATTTAGGAAGATGGCAATGACGACCCTGTATGCAAGACAGGGAAAGAGACACAGATGTGTATAACGGACTTTTGGACTCAGAGGGAGAGGGAGAGGGTGGGATGATTTGGGAGAATGACATTCTAACATGTATACTATCATGTAAGAATTGAATCGCCAGTCTATGTCTGACGCAGGATGCAGCATGCTTGGGGCTGGTGCATGGGGATGACCCAGAGAGATGTTATGGGGAGGGAGGTGGGAGGGGGGTTCATGTTTGGGAACGCATGCAAGAATTAAAGATTTTAAAATTTTAAAAATAAAAAACTAAAAATAATTAAAAAAAAGAGGCCGTTTAGTTCCTCTTCACTTTCTGCCATAAGGCTGGTGTCATCTGCATATCTGAGGTTATTGATATTTCTCCCAGCAATCTTGATTCCACCCTGTGCTTCTTCCAGCCCAGCGTTTCTCATGATATTCTCTGCACAGAGTAGTTAAATAAGTTAAATAAGCACGGTGACAATATACAGCCTTGACATACTCCTTTTCCTATTTGGAACCAGTCCGTTGTTGCACGTCCAGTTCTAACTGTTGCTTCCTGACCTGCATATAGGTTTCTCCAGAGGCAGGTCAGATGGTCTGGTATTTCCACCTCTTGAAGAATTTTCCACAGTTTATTCTGATCCACACAGTCAAAGGCTTTGGCATAGCCAATAAAGCAGAAATAGATGTTTTCCTGGAACTGTCTTGCTTTTTTGATGATCCAGCGGAGGTTGGCAATTTGAGCTCTGGTTCCTCTGCCTCTTCTAAAACCAGCCTGAACATCTGGAAGTTCATGGTTCCAGCTTTCTATTTACTCTTCATAAAATATGGGTCTCAGTAATACCTTGCTACAATGGAACTTTGCAGGAAGGGTGCTTCTCAGTGGTATGGGGGGCTCAGACTACTCTCTTCCCCTTAATCACTTTATTCATCTTTTCAAAACCTCTTCATTCCCTTAAAGCTCTCCCCATAACCCCAAAAGAAGTATTTTCTGGTATTTAGCAGATGTTGTTGTCTTTTTCTATGCAACTTTTTATACACCCTTACTGCTTATCTGAAATCCAGAAACAGACTCTTTGTTCTGTTTTCTTGCATCATTAGGCATGTAATTTCATGGCTAACAGAAGTGAAAGAGATACAAGAAACAAACCTGATGCACAGATAATAGAATATAAACTTTTTAAGGGTGTGATACCTTTGACAAATATTTGTTACTTATTAAATGGTAAGAAGTTCCTAGGCAGATATTATTAACCATTGTCCATATTTTGGGTTTTTTTCTACATGACAATAGCATAGCTCTTGCTACAGTTTCAGGATTATATTGGAGTTTGCATGCTAATATTAGGAGTTAACCTTTTAATCATTAGTAGGACTCTAACTGTGTCCTGTGTCCATGTTTTCATCCCCTATTAGAAATAACTGTAAGATGGTTCAGAGTGGAATCTTGGGAAGAAATAGCTAAAAGTGTGCCAAATTGGCTCCTTACAAAAGACTTAAATAATTCACTTTTGGATTATTAGAGTATAAAGGAAGAAGTCTTTGGAAGAGTTAGTTATAGATTTGCATTTCTAGAATATTTTGAATGAGAAACACTGTGAAGAAGCAAAAGTACAGATTAAAATAGACCAGGAAGGATACAAGTTAAATATACTAAGATAAACATTGGTTTAAAGATGGGAGACATTGAAAAGTCACCTGTGAAATGTATTCTTATGGATCCCAGGGACTTGGCATGCATGCTCAGCCACTCACCTGTGTTGGCTCCTTGAGACTACATAATCTATAGCCCCTCGGGTTCTTCTATCCATAGAATTTTCCAGGCAAGAATACCAGAGTGGGTTGCCATTTCCTACTCCAGGGAATCTTCCTGACCCAAGGATCAAACCTGCATCTCCTGCATTGTCATAAACAAATAAGCTCAATAAAATCAACTTGATCAACTACTCTTGGTCTTGGATAAATTATTTACTATCCTGTCTCCAACATTTCAATACAGTATGCTAAGTCACGTCAGTTGTGTCCAACTCTGTGTGACATAGACGGCAGCCCAAGAGGCTCGTCTGTCCCTGGGATTCTCTAGGCAAGAACACTGGAGTGGGTGGACATTTCCTTCTCCAATGCATGAAAGTGAAAACTGAAAGTGAAGTTGCTCAGTCATGTCCGACCCCACGGACTGTAGCCTACCAGGCTCCTCCATCCACGGGATTCTCCAGGCAAGAGTACTTGAGTGGGGTGCCTTTGCCTTCTCCGCAATACAGTATAGTAAGGTACAATCACTCACAGATTGCAAAAGTATAAAATCTTAATATTCCTTTTCTACAGTTCTAGGTTTACAAACTCTTAAATTGTTATTGTCTAAAGGTTAAATCTTAAAATGAAGAAATGAGTGCTTTCTAAACTGTTACTCAACTTGATAATGTATAAATGTTGTCTGTGTCAAAACGTGTAGAGATATTTCCTGTTTGACTCATAAAAACTTTTTTTTGAAGGTTCACTTGGAAACTTTTAATATGGAAAAGAATTAGAAAATTCTTTTAAAAACCCAACAATCCCAATACTGTGCATATACCCTGGGAAAACCACAATTCTGAAAGACACATGTACCCCAGTGTTCACTGGAGCACTATTTACAATAGCCAAGACATGGAAGCAACCTAGATGTCCATCGACAGGTGAATGGATTGAGAAGTTGTGGTACTTATATGAAATGGAATATTGTGGTGGTGTGGTTTAGTCTCTAAGTCGTGTCTGACTTGCAGCCCTGGGGACTGTAGCCTGCCAGGCTCCTCTGTCCATGGGATTCTCCAGGCAAGAATACTGGAGTGGGTTGCCATTTCCTTCTCAGCCATAGAAAGGAATGAACTTAAGTCAGCTGTAATGAAGTGGATGAATCTAGCGTGTATTATACAGAATGAAGTAAGTCCAAAAAAAGAAAAACAAATATCATATAACACATGTATATGGAATGTCAAAAAATGGTACTGATGAACCTATTTTTAAGGCAGCAATAGAGACACAGGCATAGAGAATAGAATTGTGGACACTGTGGCATAGGGAATTCAACCTGGTGCTCTGTGACAAGCTAGAGGGGTGGGATGGGGTGAGAGGTGGGAGGGAGGTTCAAGAGGGGGCAGACATATGTATACCTATGGCTGTAGGTACATTCCAGTAGTCATAGATTCTAGTATGACGTGTCATACATTCCAGTAGTCATGTATGGATGTGTATGGATGTGAGATGTATTGACGCTTTCTAACTGCGGTGCTGGCGAAGACTCTTGAGAGTTCCCTGGATAACGAGAAGATAAAAGTAGACAGTCCTAAAGGAAATCAACCTTGAATAGTCAGTGGAAGGACTGATGCTGAAGCTGAAACTCCCATACTTTGGGCACATGATACGAAGAGCTGAATCATTAGGAAAGACCCTGTTGCTGGGGAAAATTGAGGACAGGAGAAGGGAACAACAGATGATGAGATAGTTGGATAGTATCACTGACTCAATGGATGTGAATTTGAACAAACCCAGGAAGATAGTGATGGACAAAGAATCCTAGCATGCTGCAATTCATGGGGTTGCAAAGAGTCGGATACGATTGTGGAACTGAACAACAATGGCTGATTCATGTTGATATATGGCAGAAACCAATGCAACATTGTAAAAAAATTATCTG
Source organism: Ovis canadensis (assembly GCF_042477335.2). Classification (NCBI taxonomy): domain Eukaryota; kingdom Metazoa; phylum Chordata; class Mammalia; order Artiodactyla; family Bovidae; genus Ovis; species Ovis canadensis. The sequence goes on along the minus strand of NC_091259.1, from coordinate 20,788,650 downwards.
CCAATTGAAAATAAATCAAAAAAGAAACTATTAATGAATTAACTTAAAGCCTAGAGCAGTCTCATAAGTGCCATGGAATAATTTATATCTGCCATGTTTTTTCCTCAATCAAAAAGGATTTATAAATTAAGATGATGTGAAATTGAAAAGGAGTGAGTAGCAAAGAGGTGTGTCATTTTTCACTATTCTAAACAGAGATGTATCAATGAAGGTAACCATAGGCACCAGTAGACAAAAGAAAATGCTTTAGGAAAGTAAAACATAAACAGTGGAAATACTTCCACTTCTTTTTATTTGCCTCTGTGTAGGAGTTTAAAAGTTATGGAAAGGAAGTTTGCTGGGAACCAGAGGCTATAGTTTACCCTTACAGGTTTAAAGCTGATTTCACTGGGATTCTGATTAAATCATTGTTTGATCAGCTCTGACTAGCCTGACTGTCCCATAAATGAAATTATTAAAAAATGGCTAAAGTTGAAATTATGATTAAATAAAACTACATATTTATTCTTTATTTTGAGACCAAAATTATCTTGTTAGTGTAAAGAAGGAAATGTAGTCTGTTCAAAAGATCATTGGATTTTGCAGCAAGAATTTTGACTTAAAATCAAATTCTGTCAGTTGTTGGTGGCATAATTTTGGTTAAATTTTGTGTACCCCGTGTCTCAAATTACTCATTTTTAAACTTAAGATATGCATCTTATAGGATTGTCATGAATAATAAAATGATAACATACCTGAAATATCTAGTAGATTAGTTGGAACTCAGGAGTATAGGGCCTCTCTGGCAGCTCAGCGGGAAAGAATTCCCTTGCAATGCAGGAGACGGACTGCAATGCAGGTCAGTGTGGGTTCGAATCTTGGGTCATGAAAGTCCCCTCAGAAGGAAATGGCAACCCACTCTAGTATTCTTGCCTGGGAAATCCCGTGGGCAGAGGAGCCTGGGTCGGCTATAGAACATGTGGTCACAAGAGTTGGGCACAACTTAGTGACTGAACCACCACAAAGGGTATAATTTGAAACAATATAGAACAATGTGATTCCTGATAGTTCAGTTGGTAAAGAATCCTTTTGCAAGGCAGGAGACCCCAGTTCAACCCCTGAGTCAGGAAAATCCCCTGGAAAAGGGATAGGCTACCCACTCCAGTATTCTTGGGCTTCCCTGGTGGCTCCACAGGCAAAGAAACTGCCTGCAATGTGGTAGACCTGGGTTTGATCCCTGAGTTTGGAAGATCTCATGGAGAAGGGAAAAGTGACCCACTCCAGTATTCTGGCTTGGAGAATTCCAAGGACTGTATAGTCCATGGGGTTGCAAAGAGTCAGGCACGACTGACTGATTTTCACTTTCAACTTTCAGAACAATGTAAAAGTAAGAAGTATCCCACCATTCTAACTGTTGAGTTATTGCATATTTTTAAGGTGGAATTTATTACTTGGTAAACGTGAAAGGTGGAATTTGATTGAAAGACATAATTTTGTTTAAAATAATTGTTTTCAGGTTTCTGGTTTTTAAGATTTCTTGGGAATTTCTTGCACAAACATAGAAAATATATCACTGAATTTTATGATTTGATTCCCAAATATGCTCCCCAAAATACATATCTCAAATTACCTAAATGGATGACGATTTGTGTCAAAATATAAGTGTATGTATTGGAGTACCTTGGTGTTTTTCCTATGAGAAAACAATTTTCCATAATATTAAACTCTTCAATTGAGCATATCATCTTTAAAGACTATGCTATCAACTATAAAATTATTCTAGGAAAAAAATCCTTCATACAGTGCTAAGCGTTTGACAGTATGTTTTAAGAGATTGAAAAAATAGTAATTTTCTTCTAATCTAGGAAACACGCTATATATAATACAGGACTAATAGAAGAAATCAGTTATAATGCATCCATCTTTGGAGAGGAGGTTCTTAAAAGTCAGACATTGAAGCTATGTTGAATGCAAAAATTAATGACATTTTAATTTGCTATAAAAACCCATAATGGAGCAAAAAACCCCACCCCTATTCTCCTCAGCAATTGTACCTGGATTCAGTTTCTTACTGTTTCTGCATACATTAGATGCTCCAACAGTATATCCTTTCATATAATTTCTTCAACACCCACATTTTTCCTTGCTCCAGATTCTTCCTCCAAGCTTTCCTGAGGTTTGTATTTCTCTTCTATCATCCCTTCCCGTTTCCTTTTTTCAGTAGCTCCATTTCTTCTCTCTTGATCTCAGTAACTCTTATTCTTTCTCAAAGGCTGTGCCACAATTTCTACCTCCAGAAAACTCTGCCTTATCTTCCCAAATTACAATGATGCAATTTGTCAGGCAAATTATTTTTGGAACAATCTTGGACTTTTTTGAGAGTGGAAAGGGATACAGTTAATAATTACACTGGGAAAACAGGTGTGAACCAGGAAAGTGCCATCAGACACAGATGCATGGTCATTCTATCGAAAATAGATTAGATTATTTTTAGGAAGAAAATTCTTCCCTGTTATAAAGTGGAGGAAAATGAGTTATTCTAGCCTCTTTCTTCTCTGTATGCATTCTACCCAAGGAAGGTAGGAATTATTACTCGTTAAAAGTTTGAAAGAATGATGTTGGCTTAAATTCCCCGCAACTTTGTAATTATCACTGCTCTGGGACATTCATAAGCAGAGTATCAAGGTCCCTTTCCTAGATGTGGCCACAGCTTTTATAACTCGGTAGTTCTGTCTAAAATGTAGGATTCACTTAGCAAGCTCACCACAACCACACATCATTTATCATTACTAAAGGGATATATTTTTAATTTTATTTATTTTCTTCATTATTGTATTTCTCAATTAGTTCAAGAGGCAATAGAAAAGAGCAGTGCTAAATAGACCCCAATAATTAACTATTCTTTGTGTTATTTTATTACTCAAAGTAGCTCTATAATCACTTCTATTATCATTACATCTTATATATTTGATAATTATCTGATTATATACTTGTGCCTTGAAATAGGAAAAATATTCATTTTTAAATTCATAGTGACTAGCATTCTTACACACCCACCTAGAGTTTATATGTTACAAGTTTGTGTCATTATACAACTAAAAATCCATTTCCACATATAGAAAATATCTGGCATAAGGTAGTCTAGATGTAAGGCAATTTACACATAATCTCTCATTTAATTCATGTAATATTGTGTAAAATTACTGTTATTGCTTTCATTCTATGGAAGAAGAAAGTAAATTTAGAGAGGCAAGTAACTACCCTAGTATTTATTACATAGCTGATAATCAGGGGGACATGGATTCAGCTCAGGACTATCTGCCTCAGTAAGTCTGAAGATTTTTTTTCCTGTGTCATCTTGTGCCTTATCAATCACAGGGAAAATTCTTCCCATTGGATTTTTGCATATGAATCAATAAAAGATTCCCCATTAATTTTAAAGGAAGATTTTTTTAAATTACATTGATGAAAGGGATAAGTTCTACAGAAGGCTAGAGTGTCTCATTGGTTCCAGAAGAGCATTATGGGATGAAGAATTTGAGAGCCAGAGATAACACTGGAAAATTTCTGATGGTTCAGTGAACAGAAAGTGTCATTTCCAGCTTTTCTGATTTGATAAAGTGCTATAAGAAGAGATGATGCCAGATTATCTCAAGGGAATATAATGAGCCAACTTGATTAACCTTGAGGAATCCATGGATTGCCTCTGACGGACATGTGCATGCTAAGCAGCTTCAGAGTTGTCTGAATCCATGTGACCCTATGGACTGTAACCCTTCAGGCTCCACTGTCCATGGGATTCTCCAGGCAAGAATACTGCCGTAGGTTGTCATTTCCTCCTGCAGGGGATCATCCCAGCCCAGGTATTGAACCCACATCTCCTGAGTCTCCTGCATTGGCAGGTGGGTTCTTTACTGCTTATTTTTTAATCTGATAGGAAATAGTAAAAAACTTCTATGCCTGGGTCCAAAGCCATATCATTATATCTTTACCAGATAAAGTTTCTTTCTCACATCATCATTGTGCAATGCTCCCATTTAGTAAGTACCTAAGTCTTACTTTATATAATTCAATTTACTTCAACATAATACTTATGAATTACCTCATCTATTCTTATTACTCTATTGGGCATCAAAGAATAAGGAAATAAATTTATAATCTTGCCTACAAAGATTTTGTAACTCAACAAGTAATGCTAATATTAGGTCAATTAGTGCTTCAAAGAAATCCAAGCACTGGTTTGAATTTAGTTGAATGGGGAGCTGGGAGAGACTTCACAGAGGAAGTGGAATTTTGAGCTCAATTGAAGTGCGGTTAAAGCTATTAGTATTGGCTATAAGAAAGGCAAAGTGGCATAAAAGTGTATGTCCCACTTAGGATTTGACAATGGGCCAGTGCGATTCGACCAGTATTTTTCTGCAAGTATAGAGTAAGTGAAAAGTCTGTGAAGATGATTTGGACTAAGTTATAGAACTTTCATGGGAAGCATTCAATAGACTGATCTCCCTGAGCAAATGTTAATGGACTGATTCTCTGAAATTTTAGTATCTGCTGAATGAGTTATCTCAGGTTAACAAATGTTAAATGGTCTTTTCAGGGCAAAACTTCTTACCAGTTTTAATGTTTTATGTCTATTGTGGAACTAAGGGAAGCCTGGTGTTATGTGTTGTTTCCCAGTCTTATGTATTATTGTTGTGGTGAGTGATGTGAGAATAGTGTTCCTTGGAGCACACTTTGGAAAATACTTGTTTATAAAGTAAAGCCAAAAGGTTCAGATTTCCCCCCCTTTTTAATAAAACAGCTTACTGAGACTTTTCACCTTTATTTCAGAGTATGTTTATCTTTGAATGCATGCATGCTAAGTCGCTTCAGTCGTATTCGACTTTTTGTGACCCTACGGGCTATATAGCCCACCAGGCTTCTCTGTCCATGGGATTCTCCAGGCAAGAATACTGGAGTGGGTTGCTGTGCTCATTTCCAGGCAGGGAATCTTCCCAACAAGCAGACTGAATCCTCTTCTTCAGGATCTACTGTATTGGCAACCAGATTCTTTACCACCAGTGCCACCTGAGAAGCTCATGTATGTCTTTGTTGCTGTGTTTCAGTTGTCAGTCATGTCAGACTTTTGGGACCCCATCGACTGCAGCATTCAAGGCCTCCCTGTCCTTTGCCATCTCCAGGAGCTTGCTCAAATTCATGTCCATTGAGTCAGTGTTGCCATCTAACCATCTCATCCTCTGTTGTCCCCTTTCCCTCCTGCCTTCAATCTTTGCCAGCTTCAGGGTCTTTTCCAATCAGTCAGTTCCTGTCAACAGGTGGCCAAAGTATTGGAGTTTCAGCTTCAGCATCAGTCCTTCCAAAGAATATTCAGGATTGATTTCCTTTAGAATTGACTAGTTTGATCTTGAATCCAATGGACTCTCAAGAGTCTTCTGCAATACCATAGTTCGAAAGCATCAGTTCTTTAGCACTCAGCCTAGTTTATGGTCCAACTCTCACATCAGTACATGACTACTGGAAAACTATAGCTTTGACTATACTAACATTTGTCACCAAACTAATGTCTCTGCTTTTTAATACTCTGTCTAGGTTTTTCATAGCTCTTCTTCCAAGGAGAAAGCATCTTTTAATTTCGTGGTTGTATTCACCATCCACGGTGATTTTGGAGTCCAAGAAAATAAAGTCTGTCACTGTTTTCATTGTTTCCCCATCTATTTGTTATGAAGTGATGGGACCAGATACCATGATTTTAGTTTTATGAATGTTGAGCTTTAAGCCCTATTTTACATTCTCCTCTTTCACCTTCATCAAGAGACTCTTTAGTTCCCCTTTCGTTTCTGCCATAAGAGTGGTGTCATCTGCATATCTGAGGTTATTGCTATGTCTCCCGCCAATCTTGATTCCAGCTTTTGCTTCATGCAGCCTGGCATTTCGCATGGTGTTTGCTGCATGTAAGTTAGATAAGCAAGGTGACAAGATATAGCCTTGATGTGCTCCTTTCCTAGTTTTTTAACAATTAATTTGTTTTAATTTGAGAATACTTACTTTACACTATTGTAAGAGGGTTTTTGCCATATGTCAACATGAATAGGACACAGGTATAAATGTTTCCCCTCTAATAAGGCAGTTGTGGTTTTACTTTTTATTGTCATAATCTTCATGACATCTTCGTTATACCTGTGTGTGTGTGTGTGTGGGCACACATGCATTTGCGTATGCAGGCACAAACAAACACATACTCTGAGGGGGGCAACAGGCATTTTTCCAACAAGATTCCTTTGGTTGAACCCTTACAGCCTCTGATCCTATGATGGTGATTTACTCCCTTTTATTTTATTTGCTATCCAGCTTTTAGAGCTCTGCTCACCACCTTATTGTGAATTTAGGCCACCTGTCTATGACTTAGCTCTAATTCCCTAAGCTTTGCAAAAGGCTTTCATTATTTTTCTCTCAACCCTAATAATTCTACTCTCAGTTTGCAGGCTGGATTACCTCACATGATTACCTAGTTTTAAGCCAAACTTGTCCCTGCCTTTGGGCTGACAGTGCTCTCCTTGATACACAAGCTTCCCTGAAATGGGGCTATGATGGAACCTAGCCCAGAAGGTCAGACCCTGCTGAGGCAGATTCCAGGGTGAAAGTTGAAAATTCTGTGAGAAAGGGCTCTTAGGAATCATTATGGAATTGGGCAAGATCACAGGATATGACCTATAATAACCTCTCCCAGGAAAAGGAGAAGGTTTAGATTATTTGCATTTCATCTGTTTAGTATAGCAATTGTAGTTGATTTTCTCGGAAAATTATAGTAAAATTTTGTGGGAATGCCAACTTTAGTCGTACTCATTTCATGAAAAATGAGAGGCAAACAACTCAAAAGCAAATAACACCAATAATCATAATAACAATAATAAAGAAAGATGAAGGAGGAGGAGTAGAATTTATTAAATCATATTCCTGGGAAGACTAGGTATTACCTATTCAGTGTTTAAATGGCCTTATTGGATCTTTTGCTCTCCACTCCCATCCCTTGTTTCTCTTTTCTTTCTTCCTCCTTCCATTCTCTCTCTCATTCTCCCTCCCTCCTCTCCCTTTCTCCCTTCTTCCCCTGTCTCCTTTCCTCTTTTCTTTCTGTCTCTTTCTCCTTCCTTTTCTTCCATCTATCTTCAATACATGTTTAATTCCTCAGAATGGTCTTTCTTCTCTCTCAGACTCTCCCTAAATTGAAGTCAAGCAGGATGGCACAGTCTCAGACTCACATTCTCTTAGATAAGCAACTCCTACATTAACAGTATTCCTTAGAAGCACAGGACCCTGTGGTGGTGTTAGGATGACATCTGTATTACCCAAGCCATGTACAATAGGTTTCAACCAAAGAGAGTTCAGTTACCAGAAAAAGTAGGCAAGTAATGATAGAAAAAGCAAACATACAATTATTCTCTTTCCTTGCTCCCTGTAATAATCACTCTTTTTCCTCATACAAATTATTTCAAGTGGGCATTTTCCTCATAGCATATTGTAACTGTTTCACATAAAACCTAATGTACTCTAACAAGCTTTCCCACAATCCCAACACGTCTAGATGTTGCCCTCAGCTCCATTTCCAGGATCAATGGGTGGTAAGCATTTTAATCAGTCTTGTCTAAATGTGGTTTCACTAGTCTATAGTTTTTTCCTAAATGATTAATTTAAACTGATTCAAAGATCGTCCATGTAATCTGGGATGATAAACATGCTAACCACAGTAATAACATTTATTTAGAAGTTTAAACAAATGACGCAAGAGGCAACTTTTGCTTCAGTTATCTATTATTGCTTACAAAAGCACCCTAACACTTAGTGGATTAAAGCAATCACTTTATTATATTTCATAATTCTGTTGACCTCACATGTTTTCTCTCTGTTGGTTGCAGTCTGATGGCAACTGATGAGGGAATCACCTGGAGGTTACGATGTATGTTAGAATACTTGCTCTCTCTCCTTTTCTGTATCAGGGCACCTATTCACCTGGTCTCTTACTTATTCTTTTCACTCTCTTTTTATGTGGTCTCTCCAGTGAGGTAGATGAGATTTTTACATGGAGTCTCAGGGCTTTCTAGGAGATTCTTCCAAGTCCTCTTAAAGTTTAGGCTCAGAACTGTTACAATATCACTTCCATGGCATCCTCTGAGTTAAAACTAGTCACTGGGGCATCTCAGATTAAATATGAACAGGATCACAAAAAGGCATGAATGCTGGGAGAAGTGGGGAACATGGGGAACATCTTTGAATTTGGATTATAAGATAGCACTGCTCTATATAATATTTCAAATTTTGTTGGGCTAAAATAACAAGGAGTAGTTTCCAAATGAGTGAAAATTGTTCCTGGTCTTCCAAGATGCTCCAAGTCCTATATCCTGGGAGAATGTCTACATTTTTTGTCCCCTTTGAACTGGCCTCAGTGGGACAAAAGACATATTTCTTTTTTGGGGAATTCCAGTACATTAAATGTCTACTTTATATTGGTGCAATTATGAATATCTAGGTTTTCACTGAACAGTTAAAATCCTTATGTTTTTTTTTTCCCCTGGCATTTATTGTAGTTATTAACTAGCTAATTCAATTTCTGGTTGTAACCTGGGATAGAAACATAGCCAGATACATATTGAAGGAAGGGTTATTGAAACTGCATTTGCTCTTACAGCATTTATCTTTCAATTGCAGGCCTCAGGGCTCTACCCAGTTTCTCAGTCTGAGATGTTGAAGCATAACAAATCAGTCCCCCTCAAGCTACATCTGAGATGGTGGAGCAAATTACTTCTGATCAGTAAAATATTTGAGAGATACCTGACAGGTTAGACTCATTTTTTTCAGGTCTTCTTTAATCCAATTTTTATCCTTTCCTTGTTTGCTGGTTTTTGCCTTTACTAACTTTAGAATGAGAAAAATAATTTTGACTGTTTAGTTCTGCAAAATTTATGATTATCAGATAATCAGTAGTCTTAGATTCTTGACTGCAGGCAAAAACTATTTTCTTAAGATTTTTTTTTTTTCTTTCTCAACATTGTCAAGCAGGCAGCTTGACTCTTTTCTTTTTTTTTAATAATTTACTGATGTCTGCAAATGGTCAACTATGTTGAAATCACACAAAGTTTTAACAACTCTCTTATTATTAAAGCTCTTTATTTCCTAGATATGTGCTTGAGGTGGCTTATTAGGCAGACGTTTTCCAATCTCATTACAAAAATTATCAATTACTCAACTTGTATAGCGTGGAGGGATTCATGTCAAATTGTGAAACATCTTGTTATTATCTTACTCATCTGCCATTTAGTAAGCAGGATTACACACTAATTATTCAGGACAGATGGACAATCAAGAAGAACAGAGTCTTCTATCTTCATAGTAAACTTCCCCTCACATGGAAACCTAAATCCATCCTTCTGTATTTACAGTCCACACCCTCCTATCATTACCTCAGGAAAGGTGACTCCTCCCTGCCCTAAAAACACCTGAATATCATTTTAAGTCACTTTTTTACATTCTTACCTTCTACTTTTCCAGAGAAAATGATCAATTCCTATATGTGAGAAAACTAGATATGCAGGATATCCTGTGGAGACCTAAAGCTAATTTACTTTAGGTGTCAAATCTTTCTATTTCTTCTTAACAAGAATATTTCTGATTGGTAAATCTTGACAGGGAGCAACAATAGCTATCCTGGCTACCTCATGCAGAGAGAACAATCCTTTATCTTTGGACATAGAACACGAGCACTATCAAAACAGCAGTTGGCACCCACCAAGAATCAACATACCTCTGCAGAACGTTATCCTCAAAAAAAAAAAAAAAAAAGAAAGAAAAAGAAATAAATAAAGAAAGAAAAAGAAACAAATGAAATTCAAGAAGCAAACATGTTTTGGCTTTTGATTTTTAGTGGAGGGGGGAAGCAAGGACAGATATTGGAAAAAAGTACATATCTCTCTGAAAGGTAGGAGAAAGTAAATTCTTCTTTAACACTTTAGTCACTTTACACTATTTTTCTTTTTCAAAGTGTTATCTAGATTCTAAAAAAATCTTCTATCTCTTTGTAAACTTCAACTATTGGAAGTCTGTTTACCGTTATTAATATTAGTGAAAGTATTAGTCACTCTGTTGTGTCTGACTCTTTGCGACACCATGAACTTCAGTCCTCCAGGCTCCTCTCTCCACGGAATTCTCCAGGCAAGAAAATTGGAGTGGGTAACCATTTCCTTCTCCAGGGGATCTTCCTGACCCAGGATTGAACCTGTGTCTCTCACATTGCATGTGGATTCTTTAAGATCTAATACCAGGGAAATACATAATAATCTTAAGCGCATACTCTTGGAACACCTGTTCAGAGAGAAAAGCAAAGTAATGCTCAAAATTCTCCTAACGAGGTTTCTATAGAAACATGAAATTACATGAACCATGAAATTACAGAATTACAAGCTGGAATTAGAAAAGGCAGAAGAACCAGAGATCAAATTGCCAACATCCGTTGGATCATCAAAAAAGCAAGAGAGTTCCATGCTCATTGCAGCATTGTTTATAATAGCCAGGATATGGAAACAACCTAGATGTCAATCAGCAGATGAATGGATAAGAAAGCAGTGGTACATATACACAATGGAGTATTAGTCAGCCACTAAAACGAATACATTTGAATCAGTTCTAATGAGGTCGATGAAACTGGAGCTGATTATACAGAGAGAAGTAAGCCAGAAAGAGAAACACCAATACAGTATATTAATGCATATATATGGAATTTAGAAAGATGGTAATGATAATCCTGTGTGCAAGATAGCAAAAGAGAAACAGATGTATAGAATAGTCTTTTGGACTCTGAGGGAGAGGGAGAGGGTGGGATGATTTGGGAGAATGGCATTGAAACATGTATAATATCATATATGAAATAAATCACCAGTCCAGGTTCGATGCATGATACTGGATGCTTGGGGCTGGTGCGCTGAGATGACTCAGAGGGATGGTATGGGGAGGGATGTGGCAGGGGAGTTCAGGATGGGGAACACGTGTATACCTGTGGTGGATTCATGTTGATGTATGGCAAAACTAATACAATCAGTCAGTTCATTTCAATCACTCAGTCGTGTCTGGCTCTTTGCAACCCCATGAATCAGAGCATGCCAGGTCTCCCTGTCCATCACCAACTCCAGTAGTTCACTCAGACTCACGACCATCAAGTCAGTGATGCCATCCAGCAATCTCATCCTCTGTCGTCCCCTTCTCCTCCTGCCCTCAATCCTTTCCAGCATCAGGGTCTTTTCCAATGAGTCAACTCTTCGCATGAGGTGGCCAAAGTACTGGAGTTTCAGCTTCAGCATCATTCCCTCCAAAGAAATCCCAGGGCTGATCCCCTTCTGAATGGACTGGTTGGATCTCCTTGCAATCCAAGGGACTCTCAAGAGTCTTCATCAATTCTTTGGCGCTCAGTTTTCTTCACAGTCCAACTCTCACATCCATACATGACTACTGGAAAAACAATAGCCTTGACCAGACAGACCTTTGTTGGCAAAGTAATACTAAAGTAATTAACCTCCAATGAAAAGAAATGAATTTATATTTTTAAAAAAGCTAGCTGGCTCCAGTAAAACATCTATTTCTGTTGTATTGATTATGCCAAAGCCTTTGACTGTGGATCACAACAAACTGTGGAAAATTCTTAAAAAAGATGGGAATACCAGACCACCTTATCTGCTTCCTGAGAAATCTGTATGTAGGTCAAGAAGCAACAGTTGGAACTGTACATAGAACAACAGACTGGTTCCAAATCAAGAAAGGAATACATCAAGGCTGTATATTGTCACCCTGCTTATTTAACTTATATGCAGAATACATCATGCAAAATGCTGGACTGGATGAAGCACAAGCTGGAATCAAGATTCCCAGGAGAAATATCAATAACTTTTGATATACAGATGACACCATCCTTATGGCAGAAAGTGAAGAACTGAAGAGTCTCTTGATGAAAGGAAAAAGGAGAGTGAAAAATCTGGCTTAAAACTCAACATTTAAAAAATGAAGATCATGGCATCTGGTCCATCACCTCATGGAAAATAGATGGGGAAACAGTGGAAACACTGAGAGCCTTTATTTTTGGGGGGCCCAAAATCACTGCAGATGGTGACTGCAGCGATAAAATTAAAAGAAAAGTTATGGCCAACCTCAGTTCAGTTCAGTCGCTCAGTTGTGTCCAATTCTTTGCGACCCCAAGAGTCGCAGCACGCCAGGCCTCCCTGTCCATAACCATCTCCCGGAGTTCACTCAGACTCACGTCCATCGAGTCCGTGATGCCATCCACCCATCTCATCCTCGGTCATCCCCTTCTCCTCCTGCCCCCAATCTCTGCCAGCATCAGAGTCTTTTCCAATGAGTCAACTCTTCACATCAGGTGGCAAAAGTACGGGAGCTTCAGCTTTAGCATCATTCCTTCCAAAGAAATCCCAGGGCTGATCTCCTTCAGAATGGACTGGTTGGATCTCCTTGCAGTCCAAGGGACCCTCAAGAGTCTTCTCCAACACTACAGTTCAAAAGCATCAATTCTTCGGCGCTCAGCCTTCTTCACAGTCCAACTCTCACATCCATACATGACCACAGGAAAAACCATAGCCTTGACTAGGTGGACCTTAGTCGGTAAAGTAATGTCTCTGCTTTTGAATATGCTATCTAGGTTGGTCATAACTTTTCTTCCAAGGAGTAAGAGTCTTTTAATTTCATGGCTGCAATTACCATCTGCAGTGATTTGGGAGCCCCTCAAAATAAAGTCTGACACTGTTTCCACTGTTTCCCCATCTTTTTCCCATGAAGTGATGGGACTGGTTGCCGTGATCTTCGTTTTCTGAATGTTGAGCTTTAAGCCAACTTTTTCACTCTCCTCTTTCACTTTCATCAAGAGGCTTTTTAGTTCCTCTTTACTTTCTGCCATAAGGGTGGTGTCATCTGCATATCTGAGGTTATTGATATTTATTATTGGCCAACCTAGATAGCATATTGAAAAGCAGAGACATTACTTTGCCAACAAAGGTCCGTCTAGTCAAAGCTATGGTTTTTCCAGTAGTTATGTATGAATGTGAGAGCTGGACTATAAGGAAAGCTGAGCACCGAAGAATTGATCCTTTTGATCTGCAGTGTTGGAGAAGACTCTTGAGAGTCCCTTGGACTGCAAGGAGTTTCAACAAGTCCATTCTAAAGGAAATAAGTCCTGGATATTCACTGAAAGAACTGATGCTGAATCTGAGACTCCAATAATTTTTCCAACTGATGGGAATAACTGACTCATTTAAAAGACCCTTATGCTAGGAAAGATTGAAGTCAGGAGGAGAAGAGGAGGACAGAGGATGAGATAGTTGGATGTCATCACTAACTCGATAGATATGAGTTTGATGAAGCTCTAGGAGCTGTTGATGGGTAGGGAAGCCATCATGCTGCAGTCCATGGGGTTCCAAAGAGTTGGACATGACTGAACGACTGAACTGAACTGCTCAGAGAGAATGTTGGAAAATAAACAGGTACATCCTTTCATTCACCATTGTTTAAAAGAATCATTCTTTTTGGATCGGGAACCATGTCTTATTTGAGTTTTGAGCCCCTTAGCTTAGTGTAGTGCTAGCAGGCAAAATACATAATCTTTGGTCAAATTCTGCTTTTTAATATAAAAAGCATATAACATGAATAAACATTTAAAGAAAATATAAAACATTTACCTTAATATTTTCTAGATATTAAACATGTGAATATAATGAGAGGTGTTTAATACTACAAAACAGTTAATTAGCCCCATTAACGTTCAGGATGTGGAAAACACTTCCGTCTCACAGTCCATAGTGCTGTAAAGTAGTCATCCAGAGGAAGCCACAAAAATCTGCAAACAGGGAATCTATACTACAGCCATAGATTTTTTTTTTTTTACTTTCTGAATATGTTCATCAGATTGCAATCTTTATAATCGAATTTATTGTTGTTTATGTTGGAAAAAAATCTCAAAACAAGAAATGAAAAATGATTAAGATTTATAAAAAGTATTATGTTTAAAAGTCTGATTTTAGATCTGTTCCATAGAAAAAAAGTATCACTGGTGATCTTACTAGTACATTTCTGTAAGCATTATCAAAATAATGCTTGCAGATTAAAAGTTAATAGCTAGAAAAAAGTCTATTAACGTGGCTTATTAATATTGTTATAAAAATTATCTTACTCTTACAAATTTAAAAAAAAATCCACCATCTAATTTCTTTCCTTCACTCAAAGCTCTGTGCTGTTTAATGCTAAATCTCTCCCTGAGGCTACACATGAGAGCTTTTGGCAATGTGTCTAAGCCGGTGGGATGAGCAGAATGGGTCCATGCTCACTGTGTATTCCATGGGATTTCACATAATCTTGCAAAAACTTTGAAAATCAATGAACAAACTTGTAAAATACTAAATGTTTAAACTCTATGTGATTAAATTGGGTGAATCAAAATACCAGATGCTTTTTTGGTCTTCTGCAGTGCTGAGAGTTTATTATTGCTACTGACACACACAACAGCTGCAAAGATAATTTTTATGTTCATTATATTTACTATGTCACTGGGAAGATTTTAAGCCCCTGAAGTACATATTAAAAGGTTTTATGATTCCATAAAAGACTCTGTCACTTTTTACTCCATTAGTAGAGCTCTTTTGATTAGTAACGACATTCTCAGGGAGAAGTCCTAGAACGTCAAGTTTATTAGTCTCGGTGTATTCCTTTACAGTTCTTGGTGTATGTTAGTTCATCTGCAGGGAGAAGGGTTTATATGAAAGGTCATGAAAACTTATTGGATAGGAACACAGAGTGGGTTCTGTTTTAATTCCTATTTTTGACCAATATAACTCATATACCCTATGTAAGAGTTCTTAAGAATTTTAAATATTTTTTTTTAAAATGGTTTAAATCAATAGTATACTGAGCCTAAGCCTTGTACTTAATATTAGCAAACTCATCGTGTCCCAAAAATGCATGGTGGGAGAAGGAGGGAGGATCCAAACACTACATATTTACTTTTTTCAAGGAGCTTAACTAGGTGAAGAGTAAGAGTACTCATAAGATAGCTCAGTATGACAACTTAATATTTTTGGTTGAACACAATATGTATTCCTTAATCGAATTCCATAGGGAAGATAGTAGATTTCAGAAGCAGTAATTAAGGAAGGTCAGGGAAGGTCACATGAAAAAGATCTTGAACCATAAGTTATGTGGGATCATTTCCCCTATTATTTCACATTGGTTTTCATTATATAGTCACTTTACAGAATAGTTGGAATATTATGGACTGAATATTCATTGGAAGGACTGATGCTGAAGCTGAAATACAATGCTTTGGTCACCTGATGCGAAGAACTGACTCATTGGAAAAGACCCTGATGATGGGAAAGATTGAAGGCAAGAGGAGAAGGGGACAACAGATGAGATGGTAGAATGACATCACTGACTCGAAGGACATGAGTTTGAGCAAGCTTCAGGAGTTGGTTATGGACAGGGAAGCCTGGCATGCCTCAGTCCATGAGGTTGCATGAAGTTTGACACAACTAAACTGAACTGAACTGTGTACAATAGGGATCCTCACTTGGGGAAATCCATTCTTATTTGAATGCAGGTTCATCACTGTAGCAATTCCCACTATGTCTACCATTGTACTTCACAAATATTTTATACTGTGATAGTACTGACTGTCAACATGACTAGGCTATAGTCCCCGGTTATTCAGTGAAACACTGATATAAGTAGTGCTATGAAGATGTTTTGTAGATATGACTGATATCCTCAATTTGTTGACTTTAAATAAAGGAGGTAATCTTCATTAATGCTGGTGAGCCTCGTTTAATCAATTGAAAGGACTTAAGAGCAGAACTAAGGTTTCCTTGTGAAGGAAGACATTTTGCCAGTGGTTTGTGGTTTAGCTTCTCCCCAAGAATTTCCAAACTGTCCTGCCCTTCCCTATGGTCTGCCTTCATATTTCACTAACCTAGCTAGTCTTCTGAATGATCATATAAGGAATTTATGTATTCAACATTATATATTATTTAATATTATATATTAATAATTGGGACTTCCAAAGTGGCTCAGTGGTAAAGAATCCACCTGAAATTCAGGAGACATGGGTTTGATCCCTGGTTCAGGAAGATCCCCTGGAGAAAGAAATGTCAATTCATTCCAGTCTTCTTGTCTGGGAAACCCCATGGATAGAGGGTCTTAATAAGCTACAGTCCACGGAGTCACAAAAGAGTCAGACACAAGTTAGAAGCTAAAACAATCAATATTTTTTTTCCTTCTTTTTTTAAATTTTAAATTTTTATTTAAAAGAAATTTTTTTAAATTTTAATTTGCAATACTGTATTGGTTTTGCCATACATTGACATGAATCCGCCACGGGTGTACATGAGTTCCCAATCCTGAACCAAGTTGTGTCCTACTTTGTGACCCCATGGACTGTAGTCCACCCAGACACTCTGTGCATGGACTTTTCCAGGCAAGAATACTGGAGTGGGTTGCCGTATCCTTGTCCAGTTTAATATATAATTTAACACTATATATTACATGTATCTATCTTAATATTTACTACTAGTTCTGCTTCTCTAGTGAAACTCTAACTCATACAGATACTCTCCTAATATGAATGGGTATGTATATATAAAGATCTATGTGTGGGAAGATCTCCTGGAGAAGGAAACGGCTAACAACCCCAGTATTAAAGAATTCACACATCAATGAGTGAATAAGTGAATAAATAAACAAATAACTACCCCTATTACTCTCTATCGGTAGTTATGACCAATAGCTATGATCAAAGTTATAAGGAAACAGAGAAGGCAATGGCACCCCACTCCAGTACTCTTGCCTGGAAAATCACGTGGACGGAGTAGCCTGGTAGACTGCAGTCCGTGGGGTCGCTAAGAGTCGGGCATGGCTGAGCGACTTCAGTTTCACTTTTCACTGTCATGCATTGGAGAAGGAAATGGCAACCCACTCTAGTGTTCTTGCCTGGAGAATCCCAGGGATGGGGGAGCCTGGTAGGCTTCCGTCTATGGGGTCGCACAGAGTCGGACACGACTGAAGCGACTTAGCAGCAGCAAGTATAAGGGAAAGCTAAAAATATGTAAAATTGACTAGCAGAAAGAGGGACAAAGAACGTTAACAATGGCAATAAGATGTAAATTCAGTAGGACATTGCTAAAGAATGATATAGGAGAGTTTTGGGTGGGTCAAAAATTTCCCAAAGAAAGGATTCAATTACTGAGTTAATTTCCATGTTTATAAATTCAAACTTAAGTATTTAGTAATTTCCAATTCAGAAGTGAATAATTATGTATTTTTTAGCTGTGTGGGAAAGGTAAGAACACAGCCCTAATTCTGTCGTGCAGAGAAACACTTTGTCATTAACTTAAATCACCTAGGTTTTTTAAAATATAAATTTATTTATTTTAATTGGAGGCTAATTACTTTACAATATTATATTGGTTTTGCTGTATATTATGATCCTGTTTCCTTGACTTATTTTCCAGCAGTCAAGCTAATCACAAATCTATCCAGAGACAAAAAAACTTTTCTCCTTTATTTTGTTTCAATTCTATTCATACTAGATTGTATCAGAAGACATAAAATTAACTCACATGTCATTTTTAATGAAAATGTCTTTTACATGTTTACATATCCAAATAGGAAAAAAATCTGCTTTTATTTTTTAATTTTAATTTATTTATTTAATTGGAGGCTAATTACTTTACAATATTGTAGTGTTTTCTGCAAGGAGATCCAACCAGTCCATTCTAAAGGAGGTCAGTCCTTGGTGTTCACTGGAAGAACTGATGCTGAAGCTGAAACTCCAATACTTTGTCCACCTTATGTGAAGAGCTGACTCATTGGAAAAGACCCTGATGCTGGGAGGGATTGGGGGCAGGAGAAGGGGATGACAGAGGATGAGATGGCTGGATGGCATCACCAACTCGATGGACATGAGTTTGAGTAAATTGAGGGAGTTGGTGATGGACAGGGAGGCCTGGTGTGCTGCGATTCATGGGGTCGCAAAGAATCGGACATGACTGAGTGACTGAACTGAACTAAACTGAATGTTTTTTGCCATACATTGGCATGAATCAGCCATGGGTGTACATGTGTTCCCCATCCTGAACCCCCCTTCTACCTCCCCCCATCCCATCCTTCAGGGTCATCCCAGTGCCCCAACCCTGAGCACCCTGTCTCATGCATAGAACCTAGAATGGTGATTTGTTTCACATATGATAATATACATGTTTCAATGCCATTCTCCCAAATCATCCCACCCTTGTCTTCTCCCACAGAGTCCAAAAGACTGTTTTATACATCTGTGTCTCTTTTGATATCTCACATATAAGATCATTGTTACCATCTTTCTAAATTCCATATTTATGTGTTAGTGTACTGTATTGGTATTTTTCTTTCTGACTTACTTCACTCTGTGTAATAGGCTCCAGTTTCATCCACCTTATTAGAACTGATTCAAATGTATTCTTTTTAATGGCTGGTTAATATTTCATTGTGTACATGTACCACTGCTTTCTTATCCACTCATCTGATGATGAATATCTAGGTGGCTTCCATGTTCTGGCCATTATAAACAGTGCTTCAATGAACATTGGGGGTACTCATGTCTCTTTCAATTCTTGTTTCCTTGGTGTGTTTGCCTAGCAGTGGGATTGCTGGGTTGTATTGTAGTTCTATTTCCAGTTTTTTAAGGAATCTCCACACTGTTCTCCATAGTGGCTGTACTAGTTTGCTTTCCCACCAACAGTGGAAGAGGGTTCCCTTTTCTCAACACCCTCTCCAACATTCCTTGTTTGTCGATTTTTGGATAGTAGCCATTTTGACTGGCATGAGATGGTACCTCATTATGGTTTTGATTTCCATTTCTCTGATAATGAGTGGTGTTGAGCATCTTTTCATGTGTTTGTTAGCCATCTGTGTCTTTTAGGAGAAATGTCTGTTTAGTTCTTTGGCCCATTTTTTTATTGGGTCATTTATTTTTCTGGAATTGAGCTGCAGGAGTTGCTTGTATATTTTTGAGACTAATTCTTTGTCACTTGCTTCGCTTGCTATTATTTTCTCCCATTCTGAAGGTGTCTTTTCACCTTGCTTATAGTTTCCTTTATTGTGCAAAAGCTTTTAAGTTTACTTAGGTACCATTTGTGTGCACCCAACATAGGAGCAGTATGTAAGGGAAATACTGACAAGTATGAAAGGGGAAATTAACAGTAACACAATAATAGTGGGAGACTTTAATACTCCACTCACACCTATGGATAGATCAACTAAACAGAAAATTAGCAAGGAAACACAAACTTTAAATGATACAATGGACCAGTTAGATCTAATTGATATCTATAGGACATTTCACTTCAAAACAAGGAATATCACCTTTTTCTGAAGTGCACATGGAACCTTCTATAGGATAAATAACATTCTGGCCCATAAATCTAGTCTTGGTAAATTTAAAAAGAAAGAAAGGAAGAAAGAATTCCAAGCATCTTTTCTGATCGCAATGCAGTAAGATTAGATGTCAACTACAAGGGGGGCGGGGAAAAACCTATTAAAAATTCCAACATATGGAGACTAAACCACACACTTCTGAATAATCCACAAATCACAGAAGAAATCTAAGAGATATCAAAATCTGCATAGAAATGAATGAACATGAAAACACAACAACCCCAAACCTATGGGACACTGTAAAAGCAGTATTAAGGGGAAGGTTTATAGCAATATAAGCTTACCTCAAGAAACAAGAAAAAATTCAAATAAATAACCTAACTCTACACCTAAAGCATCTAGAAAAGGAAGAAATGAAGAACCCTAGGTTAGTATAAGGAAAGAAATCATAAAAATTAGGGCAAGAATAAATGCAAAAAAAAAAAAAAAAGAGAGAGAGAGAGACCATAGCAAAAATGAACAAAGCCAAAAGTTGGTTCTTTGAGAAGATAAATAAAATAGACAAACCCTTAGCCAGACTCACCAAGAAACAAAGGGAGAAGAATCAAATCAACAAAATTAGAAATGAAAATGGAAAAATCACAACAGACACACAGAAATACAAGGGGTCATGAGACTACTATCAGCAAGTATATGCCAATAAAATGGACCACTTGGAAGAAATGGACAAATTCTTAGAAAAGTATAACTTTTCAAAACCAAGCCAGGAAGAAATAGAAAATCTTAACAGACCCATCACAGGCATGGAAATTGAAATTAAATCAGATATCTTCCAGCAAACAGAAGCACAGGACCAGATGGCTTCACAGCTGAATTCTACCAAAAATTTCGAGAAGAGCTAACACCTATCCTACTCAAATGCTTCCAGAAAATGGCAGAGGAAGGTAAACTTCCAAACTCATTCTGTGAGGCCACCATCACCCTAATACCAAAACCTGACAAATATGCCACAAAAAAAGAAAACTACAGGCCAATATCACTGATGGACATAGATGCAAAAATCCTTAACAAAATAGTAGCAAACAGAATCCAACAGCATATTAAAAGGATCATACATCATGACCAAGTGGGCTTTTTCCAGGGATGCAAAGATTCTTTAATATCTGCAAATAAATCAACATAATACACCACATTAACAAATTGAAAGATAAAAACCACATGATTATATCAATAGATGCAGAGAAAGCCTTGGACAAAATTCAACATCCATTTATGATAAAAGCCTTCCAGAAAGCAGGAATAGAAGGAACATACCTCAACATAATAAAAGCTATATATGACAAACATTATCCTCAATGGTGAAAAATTGAAAGCATTTCCCCTAAAGTCAGAAACAAGACAAGGGTGCTCACTTTCACCACTACTATTCAACATAGTTTTGGAAGTTTTAGCACAGCAATCAGAGCAGAAAAAGAAAAGGAATCCAGATTGGAAAAGAAGTAAAACTCTCACTGCTGACATGATCCTCTACATAGAAAACACTAAAGACTCTATCAGAAATTTACTAGAGCTAATCAATGAATATAGTAAATTTGCAGGATATAAAATTAACACCTAGAAATGCCTTGCATTCCTACACAATAACAGTGAGAAAACAAAAAGAGAAATTAAGGAAACAATTCCATTCACCATTGCAATGAAAATAATAAAATACTTGGGAATAAATTTACCTAAAGAAACAAAAGACCTATATATAAAAAACTATAAAACACTGATGAAAGAAATCAAAGATGACACAAATAAATGGAGAAATATACCGTGTTCATGGATCAAAATAATCAATATAGTGAAAATGAGTATACTACCCAAAGCAATCTATAGATTCAATGCAATCCCTATCAAGCTACCAATGGTATTTTTCTCAGAATTAGAACAAATAATATCACAATTTATATGGAAATACAAAAAATCCTCGAATAGCCAAAGTAATCTGGAGGAATCAATCTGCCTGACTTTAGGCTACACTACAGAGTGACAGTCATCAAGACAGTATGGTCCTGGCACAAAGACTGAAATATAGATCAATGGTACAAAATAGAAAGCCCAGAGATAAATCCACGCACCTGTGGACACATCATCTTGGACAAAGGAGGCAAGAATATACAATGGAGAAAAAGCAATCTCTTTAACAAGGGGTGTTGGGAAAACTGGTCAACCACTTGTAAAAGAATGAAACTAAAACACTTTCTAACACAGTACACAGAAATAAACTCAAAATGGATTAAAGATCTAAGCATAAGACTAGAAGGTATAAAATTCCTAGAGGAAAACATAGGCAAAACCCTTTCCGACATAAGTCACAGCAGGATCCTCTATGACCCACCTCCCAGATTAATGGAAATAAATGCTATTATTTTATTTTTTAAAATAAATTTATTTACTTTAATTGGAGGTTAATTACTTTATAATATTGTATAGGTTTTGCCATATGTCAACATGAATCCTCCACAGGTATACACCTGTTCCCCAAATCAATCATGTATCGGATAAGGCCTCTTCTATGTTGAAGTCAATTACCTTAAATTATTGATAGTAACTATATTTCTTTTTACCCCAGATCATTATATACTTAGCTGTCTCCCATTCTTATGTTTTTTTTTTTTTTTTGTATTTCTGTAGTGAGTTGAGGGGAAAAATAGAAGAAATAAATTAGAATTATTTACTTCCCAAGATACAAAACAAAACGTTTTACCTTTTCTTTACTTTACAGTGAGTATATATTTAAAACAGTATTCAAAGATCTTTTATTAATAATATCATCACTGTAACAATATTTTTTCATGGATCAGTGTGTCTGTCTATATGACTTACAGTTAGCTTTCTATAGCCAGAATATAATATTCTCTGAATATGCATAAAACCTCAGAATATGTGTTTTCAAAAAACAAAAACAAAAAACTTTGACAGGAGGCATGTACAGAATTCAACACATTTTGAATGTGAACAGGTATATGTGTGATTTAGGTCTGTAAAACTCTAACCTTCTTTATACTTGAACTCTCATATCCATCCATGACTACTGGAAAAAATCATAGCTTCGATTATATGGACCTTTTTTGGCAAAGTAATGTCTCTGCTTTTTAATATGCTGTGTAGGTTTGTCATAGCATTTCTTTCAAGGAGTAAGCATCTTTTAATTTCATGGTTGCAGTCACCGTCTGTAGTGATTTTGGATCCCAAGAAAAAATCTCTCTCTGTTTCCATTTTTTCCCCATCTGTTTGACGTAAAGTGATGGGACTGGATGCCATGATCTTAGCTATTTGAAAGCCAACCTTTTCACTCTCCTCTTTCACCTTCATTAGTTCCTCTTTCCTTTCTGCCATAGGGGTGCTGCCATATGCATATCTGAGGTTATTGATATTTCTCCCAGCAATCTTGATTCCAGGTTGTGCTTCATTCAGCCCAGTGTTTGGCATGGACTGCAGCATGCCAGTCCTCCTTTCTTCTTCAAGTCTCTTCTCCTCATCCATCAGAGGGCAGACAATATGGAAATCACAATCACAGAAAACTAACCAAACTGATCACATGTATCACAGATGTGTAACTCAATGAAACTATGAGCCATGCCATGTAGGGCCACCCAAGTCAGATGGGTCATGGTGGAGATTCTGACAATATGTGGTCCACTGGAGAAGGAAATAGCAGACCACTTTGGTGTTCTTACCTTGAGTACTCCATGAAGAGTATGAAAAGGCAAAAATATATGACACTGAAAGATGAACTCCCCAGGTTGGTAGGTACCCAATATGCTACTGAAGAAGAGTGGAGAAATAGCTCCAGAAGGAATGAAGAAACTGAGCCAAAACAGAAACAGCATCCAGTTATGGATGTGTCTGGTGGTGAAAGTAAAGTCTGATGCTGTAAAGAACAACATAGCATTAGGATCTGGAATGTTAGGTCAATGAATCATGGTAAATTCAAGTCAGTTCAGTCTCTCAGTTGTATCTGACTCTTTGCGACCCCATGGGTTTCAGCACGCCAGGCCTCCCTGTCCATCACCAATTCCCTGAGTTCACTCAAACTCATGTCTATTGAGTAGGTGATGCCATCCAGCCATCTCATCCTCTATTGTCCACTTCTCCTCCTGCCCCCAATCCCTCCCAACATCAGAGTCTTTTCCAGTGAGTCAACTCTTCACATGAGGTGGCCAAAACACTCGAGTTTCAGCTTTCGCATCATTTCTTCCAAAGAGTACCCAAGACTGATCTTCACATTCCAAGATGTCAATCTCTAGGTGAATGGCTGCACCATCAACATTATCTGGGTCATTAACTCTTTCCTTCAATAATTCTGTTTATTTTTGCCAACTCTTCTTAATCTTTTCTGCTTATGTTAGGTTCCTACAGTTTCAATCCTTTATCATGCCCATCCATTCATGAAATGTCCCCATGATATCTACAATTTTCTTTAAGTGTTCTCTGGTCTTTCCCATTCTATTGTTTTCCTCTGTCTCTTTGCAATGTTCATTTAAGATGTCCTTCTTATCTTTCTTTGCTATTCTCTAGAACATTTCATTCAGCTGAGTATATCTTTCCTTTTCTCCCTTGTCTTTTGCATTTCCCATTTCCTCAGCTATTTATAAAGTCTCCTCAGACAACCACGTTGTCTTCTTGCATTTCTTTTTCTTTGGGATGATTTTGGCCACTATCTCCTGTACAGTGTTATAAACCTCTCTCCTTAGTTCTTCAGGCACTCTGTCTACTAGATCTAATCCCTTGAATATATTTGTCACCTCTACCATATTATCATAAGTTAAGTTATTGGGGTAATACCTGAATGACTTACTGATATTCCTTACTGCCTTCAGTTTAAGCCTGAATTTTTCAATAAAGTGCTTATGATCTAAGCCACAGTTGGTTCCAGGTCCTGTTTTTACTCACTGTATAGAGTTTCTCCATCTTTAGTTGCAAAGAACATAAGTAATCTGGCTTCATTATTGACTATCTGGTAATGTCAATGTGTAGAGTCAGCTCTTATGTTGTTGGAAAAGGGTGTTACCATGACTAATGTGTTCTCTCGGCAAAACTCTGCTAGCATTTGCCTTGGGCAAACACAAACAGTCAACTGATAGTCAACTATATTACTATAGGTATTGGTCTTTCCCTGTGGCTCAGCTAGTAAATAATCCACCAGCAATGTGGGAGACCTGGGTTTGATTCCTGTGTTGGAAAGATCCCCTGGAGAAGAAAAAGGCTACACACTCCAGTATTCTGGCCTGGAGAATTCCATGGACTCTATAATCCAAGGGGTTGTAAAGAGTAGGATGTGATTGATCTTTCAATTCACTATAGTTATTGTTATTTTCCTTCTTCCCTTCCTTTCTTTGTTCCTTCCTTCCTTTCCTTTACTTCCTTTCTTCTCTCTCTTATTGTTTCCCGCTTACTCCCAATCTTACTCTTATTCTCTCTCCTTCCTTTTATTCTTTCTCTCTTCCATAAATCTTTGTTTTAACACAGATGTGCTGGAGATTACTGAATGTTGAATGATTTACATTTTAGTTCATTATCAACATTAAAAGTCTTGACACCTTCAATCACCTGGGTATTTGTACTTAAGGTAATAAGATGTAGAGTAAAGATGTAAAATAGGATTATTTGACAGATATGGGTATTGAGAGTGATGGTGTAGGGCAAGAGAATTTAATGGAGACTAGAGATCTGATGCAAGATGTTTATGAAGTGGACTGAATAGCTGGGCAAGTTATTAATACAATGAGATGGGCTTAAACACAAACCTAGAGCCTATTATACAGAATGAAATGTCAGAAAGAGACAAATACCACATATTAAAATATATATGTGGAATCTAGAAAGATGGTACTGATGATCCTACATGCAGGGCAAAAAAGGAGACAGAGACATAAAGAACAGACTTTTGGACTCAGTTGGAGAAGGAGAGGGTGGGATGATTTGAGAGAATAGCATTGAAACATATACATTACCATATGTGAAATAGATCGCTAGTGGGGGTTTGATTTATGACACAAGGCACCCAAAGCCACTACTCTGTGACAGCCCAGAGGGATGGAGGGGGGAAAGATGTCGAAGGAAGCTTCAGGAGGAAGGAGACACATATATGCCTGTGGCTGATTCATATTGATGTATGGCAAAAACCATCACAATATGGTGAAGTAATTATCCTCTAGTCAATATAAATAAATAAAAATTTTAAAAATGATTATGTTTTTGCTTGTTTGTTTGAATGCTAAGTCACTTCCATCATGTCCCACTATTGGCAACCCTATGAACCATAACCCACCAGGCTCCTCTCTCCAAGGGATTCTGCAGGCAAGAATACTGGTTAACATTAACTTTTGTGGAAATTTTTGCCTGTTTAGTTCTTTGCTATATACCCAGGTTGAATTGTGGTGCGGGAGATGACTCTTGAAAGTCCCTTGGACAGCAAGGAGTTTGAACCAGTCAATCTTAAAGGAAATCAATCTTGAATTTTCATTGGAAGAATTTATGTTGAAGCTGAAGCTCCAATATTATGGCCACCTGATGAGAAGAGACCTGTTGGAAAAGACCCTGATGCTGGGAAAGTTTGAAGGCAGGAGGAGAAGGGGATAACAGAGGATGGGATGGTTGGATGGCATCACTGACTCAATGTTCAGGAGTCTGAACAAACTGTGGGAGATAGTGAAGGACAGGGAAGCCTGGCATGCTCAATACATGGTGTTGCAAAGAGTTGGACATGACTGACTGATTGAACAAAAACAACAATATACAGTATCCCAGCAAGACCTTGGTATCCATGATAATAGCTTCATATAATACATTCATTGAGACAATGAGTATCATATATTAAAGAAATGATATTTAATTGACTTCTGAACTAATGAGTCTAATCTTTAGGAAGCAGAAGAATTTTAAGCTAGAGAGATTGGCTTATTTGTTTAATTAATTTAATATTTACCATAAAAGTTAATATAATGAGATATTTGGTAGGAATGCTATGTGGGTTTAAAGAGCATGTCTGTGTTTCAGAAAGTTTTTTAATACTACTTTTCTCCATGGGGCTCATAGTGGAATATAGGGTGATTTTGGTTAATACAACCTAAAGGAGACATTTAAAAGAAGAAAGCAGATTAGTAAAGATAGCTTCTTGTTTTGAAATTTAGACAGTGGCTGACCTTATTTATTCTATGAAACTGAATGGCTATTTTAGTGGATCACAGGAAAAAATGCTACTGTGCTATGCTTAGTCATCTCCAACTCTTTGTGACCCCATGGACCATAGCCCACCAGACTCCTCTAACCAAGGGGATTCTCCAGGCAAGAATATTAGAGTAGGTTGCCATGCCTTCTGCCAGGGGATCTTCCCAACCCAGGGATCGAACCCAGGTCTCCTGCATTGCAGGCAGATTCTTTACCATCTGAGCCACCAGAAAAGCCCAAGAATACTGGAGTGGGTAGCCTATCCTTTCTCCAGAAGAACTTCCTGACTCAAGAATTAAACCAGAGTCTCCTTCATTGCAGGCATATTCCTTACCAGCTGAGCTACCTGGGAAGCCAAAAACGCTACTACATAAGCTATAAAATAAACAGTGTACTGATTTGAGGGCTTCCCTGGTGGATTAGATGTTAAAGAATCTGTCTGCAATGCAGGAGACCTGGGTTCAGTCCCTGGGTCGAGAAGATCCCCTGGAAAATGGAATGGCTACCCACTTCAGTATTCTTGCCTGGAGAATCTCATGGACAGAGGAGCCTGGTGTACTATAACCCATGGGGTCACAAAGAAATGGACATGACTGAATGACTAAGCATGCATACTAATTTGAAGGATAATGAAAGATGCTGTATATTTTACAAAGTTGGTGAATATATTACCCAAATTAACCTCATCTGAAAGCAACCAACATTTCAAACTGTGAACTAGATATCAGGAATAGTGTCTGAGTTCTCTATTTAGAAATGAGGAGTAAGTTAGTGAATCATAGTTTTGTATATCTAGTGACAAGAGTAAAAATAAGTCCCTTGGACTGCAAGGAGATCCAACCAGTCCGTTCTGAAGGAGATCAACCCTGGGATTTCTTTGGAAGGAATGATGCTAAAGCTGAAGCTCCAGTACTTTGGGCACCCCATGCGAAGAGTTGACTCATTGGAAAAGACTCTGATGCTGGGAGGGATTGGGGGCAGGAGGAGAAGGGGACGACAGAGGATGAGATGGCTGGATGGCATCACGGACTCGATGGACGTGAGTTGAGTGAACTCCGGGAGATGGTGATGAACAGGGAGGCCTGGCATGCTGCGATTCACGGGCTCGCAAAGAGTTGGACACGACTGAGCGATTGAACTGAACTGAACCTGGGGGGAAATTTTCTTAGCTCTATCTGCTTCTTTGGCTGGCCCATCTTAATCAAGACACTTCATCTTTTGGTTTCCTTAGGGAAGGAGAGAAGAGTCCATCATCATGCCATGTCTAGATTAACATCAAAAAATAAGGAGAAGTTAACGAAATAGTGTTCTTTTCTTTTCTGACACTAATACAATGTTCACCGTAGGAAAACAAATAAACAAATATTTCTAGTTGTCAGTTAGCTTGTAAGGGTGAAAACTAAGCTAAACTTCTTACCTTCTGGGTTCGTTGTCTGGTCTAATAATTATATCGACATAAAATAGATTGGAAGTGTAAAGTGAAAGTCACTCAGTCTTGTCTGACTCTTTGCAACCCCATGGACTATACAGTCTATGGAATTCTCCAGGCCAAAGTACTGGAGTGGGTAGCCTTTCCCTTCTCCAGGGGATCTTCCCAACCCAGAGATAGAACTCAGGTCTCCTGCATTGCTGAGACCACAAGGGAAGCACATAAAACAGATAAACAGGAGAGAAAAAAATTTTCATATGCATGAGATCCCCAAAGATATGAACCTCTATCTAAATTATTTTATGCAGTTAAGGAGAAAGAAAACAGCTCTTCCTGAGTCTGTTGGGCCTCAAATGTCTGATTACACCAGTTGGTCAGAAGTGTAAGTGACAACTTGGGCTTGTAGCTAGTATCTGAAATTGGGTGGAGTGGGAGGTGGGGAGTAGGTAAGGGATGGAGGTGGGGGAATCCTTGTCGGACTGAATTTTTAACCTGTATAATATGATGCTATCTAAGGGTAAATAGTGTAAGAACTCAGAATTGTGGGACACAAGCTGGTGTGTCAAACTTTGTTGATGTTATATTTCAGTTCAGTTTCAGTCACTCGTGTCCGATCTTTGCGACCCCATGAATCGCAGCATGCCAGGCCTCCCTGTCCATCACCAACTCCGGGAGTTCACTCAGACTCGTTATCGAGTCGGTGATGCCATCCAGCCATCTCAACCTCTGCTGTCCCCTTCTCCTCCTGCCCCCAATCCCTCCTAGCATCAGAGTCTTTTCCAATGAGTCTTTTCAACTCTTTGCATGAAATGGCCAAAGTACTAAAGTTTCAGCTTTAGCATCATTCCTTCCAAACAAATCCCAGGGCTGATCTCCTTCAGAATTGACTGGTTGGATCTCCTTGCAGTCTGAGGGACTCTCAAGAGTCTTCTCCAACACCAGTTCAAAAGCATCAATTCTTCAGCACTCAGCTTTCTTCACAGTCCAACTCTCACATCCATACATGACCACAGGAAAAAACATAGCCTTGACTAGACGGACCTTTGTTGGCAAAGTAATGTCTCTGCTTTTGAATATGCTATCTAGGTTGGCCATAACTTTTCTTCCAAGGAGTAAGCGTCTTTTAATTTCATGGCTGCAGTCATCATCTGCAGTGATTTTGGAGCCCCAAAACATAAAGTCTGACACTGTTTCCACTGTTTCTCCATCTATTTCCCATGAAGTGATGGACCAGATGCCATGATCTTTGTTTTCTTAATGTTGACCATTAAGCCAAAATTTCATTCTCCTCTTTCTTTTCATCAAAAGGCTTTTTAGTTCCTCTTCACTTTCTGCCATAAGGATGGTGTCATCTGCATATCTGAGGTTATTGATATTTCTCCCGGCAATCTTGATTCCTTCTTGTGCTTCTTCCAGCCCAGCATTTCTCATGATGTACTCTGCATAGAAGTTAAATAAGCAGGGTGACAATATACAGCCTTGACGTACTCCTTTTCCTATATGGGACCAGTCAGTTGTTCCATGTCCCATTCTAACTGTTACTTCCTGACCTGCACATAGGTTTCTAAAGAGGCAGGTCAGGTGGTCTGGTATTCCCATCTCTTTCAGAATTTTCCAGTTTATTGTGATCCACACAGTCAAAGGCTTTGGCATAGTCAATAAAGCAGAAATAGATGTTTTCCTGGAACTTTCTTGCTTTTTTGATGATCCAACAGATGTTGGCAATTTGATCTCTGATTCCTCTGCCTTTTCTAAAACCAGTTTGAACATCTGGAATTTCACAGTCACGTATTGCTGATGTATAAGAGCCCCATATTCCCACACATTGAAATTGGGAGCAGAACCTAAAAGACGTATGTACACCTCATGTAATGGCCATGCTTGTTCATTATTTTTACCTCAACAGACTACTACAGACCCTCTCATAAGGGATTTTACAATTATTTTTATGAATAAATTATTTATATTTTCTTCATCAATTTCTATTAATAGTATTTTAAATTTTATTTTATTAATTTATTTATTTTAATTTGATGTAGCCTCAATGAATGCTTATAACCAGATGTAGCACCTACTATTATTTTATTTTGGCATTCAGTTCAGTTCAGTCGCTCAGTTAAATCCAGCTATTTGTGATCCTATGGACAGCAGAATGCCAGGCTTCCCTGGGCATAACCAACTCCTGGATCTTGCTCAAACTCATGCCATTGAGTCAGTGATGCCATCCAACCATCCCATTCCTCTGTCATCCCCTTCTCCTCCCACCTTCAATCTGTCCCAGCTTCAGGGTCTTTTCCAATGAATCAATTCTTTGCATCAGTTGGCCAAATAGAGTTTCAGCTTCAGCATCAGCCCTTCCAAAGAATATTCAGGACTGTTCTCCTTTGGGATTGACTGTTTTGAACTCCTTGCAGTCCTAGGGAATCTTGAGTCTTCTCCAACACCAGAGTCAAAAACATTAATTCTTCAGCACCCAGCTTTCTTTATAGTCCAACTCTCATATCCATGCATGATTACTGAAAAGACCATAGCTTTGACTAGATGGACCTTTGTTGGCAAAGTAATGTCTCTGCTTTTTAATATGCTGTTTAGTTTGGTCATAGCTTTTCTTCCAAGTAGCAAGCATCTTTTAATTTAATGGCTGCAGTCACCATCTGCCGTGATTTAGGAGTCCAAGAAAATAAAGTATTTTCTTTTGGTATATTACACCTTTATTTGTTTGTCAGAGTTTTGAACCAATTGATGTGTAGATACTGGAGACAGATAGCTTAAGATAAAAAGTTTAACTATTAATAATATATTTTAGGCAAAGTTCTTCAGATATGCTGATAACAACCTGATTCACACTGACCCCAGATTAAGTGATCCCTAATTTTGCACCTAGCCTGTAATAAATAAACAGCTTCATGACTTTCCCAGGGACCATCATACACAGAGAGTGCAACGTATGCTCTCAGTGCCCGAGAAGAATGTAGAAGTTGAGGCATATGCAGTCATTTATATCTTCCAAGTTCAATAAAAGGCACTGGTACTTTTACCAGTGGGGAGTCAAGAAGATTGCTAAATGGAAAATCATGCTCTTGGAAATATGAGGTCAGGGGGAGGGGAGAAAAGACAGAAGGAGTAGCAGACAAAATATAGTCCTCCAAAGACGTCCAGATCCTAATGCTTAGAACTGGCCAGTGTGTTCTGTTACATAGCAAAGGGGAATTAAGTTCACTGATGAAATTAAGCTGCCTATCAGATGACTCCAAGATAATATGATTATCCTGGACTATATGAGTGGATTCAGTACAATCATAAGAGTCCTCATATGTAAAAGAAAGATGCAGGAAATTTAGAATGAGTGAAGCAGTATAAGAAAGACTTAAGAAAAATGGAATGAGGACACTAGCTAAGGAATGTGAACAGCCTTTATAAGTTGGAAAATGCAGGGAAGTAAATTTTCCTCTAGAGCCTCCAGAAAGGATTGCAGCCTGTTGTCACCTTGATTTTAGTCATATGAGACACATTTTGAAGTTCTAGCCTCCATCCAGATATGTAAGATGATAAACAGATATTATTTAAGATATTAAATTTTGGTAATTTTTACAGCAGCAGTATGAAACTGTAGGGTAGAGTGCAGAAATAGAAACTATTGTTTTTCAAGCAGAAAGAAATTTGATGTAAGATTTGGTGATTGATAAATTGCTGGAAGAATGAAAAAACTGGATAATGTGATATATTTGGACGGTTGGGTTCAAAACCGCACAATATCAGCTCCCAT
Source organism: Ovis canadensis (assembly GCF_042477335.2). Lineage (NCBI taxonomy): Eukaryota > Metazoa > Chordata > Mammalia > Artiodactyla > Bovidae > Ovis > Ovis canadensis. The sequence continues at coordinate 20,756,818 of NC_091259.1, read as the reverse complement.
CAATGCCAACATCCCTACCACCCTATACTGAGGAAGTAATATTTGTGCAAAATAAAGTTGTTGTTGTTGTTGTTGTTGTTTTAATTTGAAGAGTTATGTCAATATGCCCAGACCACTGTCTAACATTGAGGTGACACCCTGAGTTTTGGTGGGGTTTGCTTTCCATTCTCTAGCATATGTATGTTTGCATATATAGGCATTTAGAGCATTTCTGTAAATACTTTCCAAATTCAGTCAACACAATGTTATCCATGCAGTGAACCAGAGTATTATCCTACAGGATGGTGAGATGGTCAAGATTCTTGCAGCCAATTTATGCAGAGAACCAGAGGTGTACTGCTGACCTCACAGCAAACTGCATCTGCTTGTTAAGACAGAGGAAGAAAAAACAAATTTGCACACTGAAAACTGCTTACCAGTTGTCAGAAGAATGTTGATCAGCTGCAAAAAGGAGATCACAATGGGAACAGCAACCCCAGTTACATTTAACCTTCTGGTCAAGTTTAAAATAATTCTCTGTCATTCTCAAACACTAACCCATCTTCTCTTCACAATATCAGTATATCTTCTGCTTCTTAAATGGGAACATGATAGAAATCATCACCTTGACATTCTTCAAGTCTTCGGGTGGCACTAATATCTGTGGTGCACCAGAGTTACAAGATGGAATTTGGTTTATTATTTTGGTATACAGGGGAAGTTTAAAGGGTTTCCCTAGGCTTTAACAAGCAAAATGATTCTCATTATTATGAGGGAACTATTGTGGGAATTTTGTTAGTTGCCAGGTTTGTCTGTTCAAATTATGTAGTCAAAAATGGCAGACATAAATAGAGGTTTACGTTACAAATCTGCTGTTGGAGCTGAACGCAAGACAAATTCCGTTTACCACCGAGTCCACATGTACTCTTATTCTGACTGTTGAACCCCAATATATTACCATGCATTCCCAAACTGTGAGAACCACAGGATGGTAATCCTTTGAAAGTCAAGTTTGTTCTCTTTCCTCAGTGTAAGGTGTACACCCATCTTGGTAGAAAGCCACATATTCATTTGGGAGGCCTGCTGCTGCTGCTGCTAAGTCGCTTCAGTCGTGTCAGACTCTGTGCGACCCCATAGACGGCAGCCCACCAGGCTCCCCCGTCCCTGGGATTCTCCAGGCAAGAACACTGGAGTGGGTTGCCATTTCCTTCTCCAGTGCATCAAAGTGAAAAGTGAAAGTGAAGTCGCTCAGTCGTATCCGACTCTTAGCGACCCCACGGACTGTAGCCTGCTAGGCTCCTCCACCCATGGGATTTTCCAGGCAAGAGTACTGGAGTGGGGTGCCATTGCCTTCTCCATTGGGAATCCTAGATAAATATTTATTTGGTAGACCTCCAGGGTAATATAGGTAGGGGGTGGATAAACAGATCACAGGTGAAAAAATATACTCCAGCATTCCTATCTTCCTAAGTCATTGGATTTCTTCCATTATGTTATACAATAAATATCTAATATGTCAACTTTATTTAATTCAGGCAACTGCTGAATCCATGTTTCATTGACATATTCGAACAAACTATTATAGTTGCTTCTAGCTTCCTGAGTAGCTTTTATCTATTAACACTATACTTAGTATGTTCTAGATACTTATCTAAACTGATACATATATTAATCTTCACAATAACCACACATGGTAAATACAAATGTCATCTCTATTTTATAGATAAGCAAAATTAGGCAAAAAACAGTTAAGCATCTTGTCTAAGTTCACAAAGTTTTCACAAGGCTTGCAAGTGGTAGAGATGAAATTCAATCTGAAATATCCTTTAATGATAAATTCAATACCTCTAAAGTTGTGTTCGCTATACCCTCTTGGAAGCCATGTAATCCATTCCCACACATATTCCATAGATTTTTGATAAGGTAAATTAGCAAAGTCTTGCGACTAACCTGTAAGTCACACTTCTGGTGTGTGAAGCATCTCCTCTCAAGTCAGATCTTTCATTTTTTCTTCTGAGACATCTGTTAGGATATGGCTCTGGTCATGGATTTGAAAGCCATGAGGGGTGACTATAGCAGGGCTTGAGGATAATTGGTAAGTGCTCTTGAAGGAACTGCCTAAGGTGCTATGTCTGTATCCTTGTATACTGTCCGTGATGCTGGAATTAGATATCTGCAAACACCTTTCTGTTTGGCCAAGTGACTATATGATAGAATCTGTGATAAAGAATAGTAGCGGACTTCAAGTATAGAGGTGAAAGAAGCATTTTACCTGTTCCAGTTTATTTTTTCTAAATATAAATTAATTTATTTTAATTGGAGGTTAACTATTTTACAATATTGTATTGGTTTTGCCATACATCACCATGAATCCACCACAGGTATACACATGTTCCCCATCCTGAACCCCTCTCCTTCTTCCCTCCCCGTACCATCCCTCTGGGTCATCCCAGTGCACCAGCCCCAAGCATCCAGTATCATGCATCGAACCTGGACTGGTGATTCATTTCATATATGATATTATACATGTTTCAATGCCATTCTCCCAAATCATCCCACCCTCTCCCTCTCCCACAGAGTCCAAAAGACTGTTATATACATCTGTATCTCTTTTGCTGTCTTGCATACAGGGTTATCATCACCATCTTTCTAAATTCCATATATATGTGTTTCTTTCTTGTGAGTTTCCTGTTTATTTCTGGTTCCTGTCAGGGCCAACTCATTAATGATTCCTTGAGCTAGCAGTAACAATTCCTTCTAGTAGCAATAAAATAAATGGTGTTTTCAACTTTTAGAAACAATAGTGCAACCAGCTTCATCCTGCACCCATTTTCATATACCAGCCGCAGCCAACCAGAGTCCCCTCTTCAGAAGTCTGGGTCCCACATTCTCAGCCCCGTCCTATAAGTTTCAAAGTTTTTATAATTCCAACTACTTCTTTCCTTCTCTCAGATTTAGGGATAGAATCCTATGGTCTTCCCAGGCAGCAAAGAACGCACCTGCCAATGAAAGAGAAGGTAAGAAATACAGGTTAAATCCCTTGGTCAGAAAGATCCCCAGAGGAGGGCATAGGAACTCACTCCAGTATTCTTGCCTGGAAAATCCCATGGACAGAGGAGCCTGGTAGCTATAATCCATGGGGTCACAAAGAGGCAGACACAACTGAAGTGACTTAAAATGCATGCTACCTTTCCCATACAGCTGCTACCTTTCCCATCCCTTAGAGTTCCATTTTATCCTTTCACTTACATGGCTAAAAACTATATTCCTAGTTAATAATTTTTCAAATAATAGTCTCTTCAAATAATTGCTTTGACTTCCATTTTCTGACTATGGATTCTGACTTATACAAGTGAGACAATTGCAATATCTTCAAGAAGCTATGGCTTTTTTCCCCAAAATGTAAAAAAAAAAAACAAAAACAAAAAACAAAAAACCACACACACACACACAATAAATCAGTTAATTCCTTAGGCAAGGGGACAGTAATAGGATTTGGAGATTTACAAGATGCATATTTATTGTATCACACTCACATGTTTCCATTATGATTCTGAGAGCTTAACTCTATCCTATTAAGAGCCTAACTGTCATATAACAGACCTGGCAATATATAAACTTCAAATTACTTTGTATTTCTGTAACTCCTTGGATTGATTTCTGTGTCTTATTTATTGTTGTCTCAGTCAGTGACTGTTAATAGTAAGAGACCCTTTTAGGGACTCAAGAAAGTCTAAACTTATGGAAGCAGGTGAGTTTGGGAAGTGAAAGGAAAGGAAAAGGAAGCTGATTATTTAAGTTCCCGTGTTATAATTTCCTTTCATTGTGCCATCCTATTCAATCAGACAAAACCAACTCACTTCACTCTCTCTAAATTCCTCATGATCATTTTCAAGAGCCACTTGATCTCCAAATCCCACTTAGTGATAAGAAACTGCATGCTACCAATGATCACATTTGATAGGCCACCTACAATCCACTTTCACTGGTAATGAAGGGTCGTAAGGGTCTTTTCTTGGAACCCCTTCCAGTTCTATATATTTTGCTAGTTAAAGTTTACTATAAGAAACAAAAACTACTTGAGATATTTCCAATACAGAGTAGCTTAATATTGAAATTTGAATTCAAGTTCTAGGGATTTATTTTTGTCTACACATGAACATCCTTTAATTTGGAACTCTAAGAAGAGCATTGATTTCCTGTATTTGCTGATAGGTCATCCTTATAATCAGCCCAACAAATGCATTATGAATTCCAAAACAAAACAATATATCACATTAAAATTTATGGACTGTAAGTTTTCAGTTTTTATATTTGCTGGGTTTTATAATATCTTCCTGGATATTTGTTTTCATGGGGATATAGATGTGGATGAATCAGTTCTTCCCTCTCTTACATTTGATCATAATATTTAAAGGTGTCAGTTCAAAGTCTTCTATACTTGGTCATTAATACCAGGTTTGCCAAATATTTGCTGTTTGACATTAGAGAAGTTATTTAAATTCCTTCATTATCAAAACTACTCATTAATATTGACAAAATATTGATACCTATTTTCAAGTTTGATATAAATATTAAATAAGATATTTTGCTCATTTTTAAGGATAGACATTTATCCAAACAAGACCTAAAGATGGCCAAAAGGCACATAAAAAAAGATGCTCAGCCTCACTACTTGGCAGACAGTTGCAAATAAATCAAAGCTATTTTGAGGTGTCATCTCACATCTATCAAAAGTCATCATTAAAAAGTCTATAAATAATAAATACTGGATGTGATGTGAAGAGAAAGGAGCTACACTGTTGGTGGGAATGCAAATTGGTAAAACCACTATAGAGAACAGTATAGAGATTCTTTTTTTTTTTTTTCCTATTAGTATTTGTTTATTTTTTTTTCTTTATGAGTATTAACATTTTATTTAATTTATTTTTTTTAAAATTTTAAAATCTTTAATTCTTACATGCATTCCCAAACATGAACCCCCCTCCCACCTCCCTCCCCATAACATCTTTCTGGGTCATCCCCATGCACCAGCCCCAAGCATGCTGCATCCTGCGTCAGACATAGACTGGCGATTCAATTCACATGATAGTATACATGTTAGAATGGCATTCTCCCAAATCATCCCACCCTCTCCCTCTCCCTCTGAGTCCAAAAGTCCGTTATACACATCTGTGTCTCTTTCCCTGTCTTGCATACAGGGTCGTCATTGCCATCTTCCTAAATTCCATATATATGTGTTAGTATACTGTATTGGTGTTTTTCTTTCTGGCTTACTTCACTCTGTATAATCGGCTCCAGTTTCATCCATCTCAACAGAACTGATTCAAATGAATTCTTTTTAACGGCTGAGTAATACTCCATTGTGTATATGTACCACAGCTTGCTTATCCATTCATCTGCTGATGGACATCTAGGTTGTTTCCATGTCCTGGCTATTATAAACAGTGCTGCGATGAACATTGGGGTAGAGATTCTTTAAAATAAAACTGAAAATGGGGGGCTACCATATGATCATACAACCCTACTCCTGGGCATATATGCAGAGAAGATTGCAATTTGAAAAGATACATGCACCCTAATATTCATTGTGTCACTATTTACAGTAGCCAAGACATGGATCTAAATGTCCATTGGCAGATGAATGGATAAAGAAGATAAGGTATATTTATATGATGAATATTACTCAGCCATAAAAGAATAAAATAATGCCATTTGCAGTAACAAGAATGGACCTACAGATTATCACACTAAATGAAATATGCCACACAGAGAAAGACAAATAATATATGATATAACTTGCATGTGGAATCTAAGAAAAAGAGAAGTATGAGTTTATATACAAAACAGAAATATACCCACAGACCTAGAAAACAAATAGATGGTCATCAAAGGTGAGGGGTGGGTGGTGGATAAATTAAGAGGTTGGGATTAATCATTACACAGTACAATAAATAAAATAGGTAACCAAGAATCTACTTATAGAACAGGGAGCTATACTCAATATTTTGTAATAACCTGTAAGGGAAAAGAACCTGGAAAAAATTAGATATGTTGTATGTATAACTGAATAACATTGCTGTATATCTGAGACTAATACCACATTGTAAATCAACTATACCTCTCAAAAATAGATAAATAAACATATTTTAGCACCATGTCTGGCACATGCATGCTGGTTATTAAGTTTATATATGTATTAAATTTTACATATTTTTTTCAGATGCAAGGGAAAATATTTTATATAATTTTGTTGTTGTTGTTGTTGTTGATTTATTGTTTTTATTGACAAGGTTTATAGGAACAAATCAAGTATTTAAAACCAAAGGCCAGTTCTCAAGACTCATTTAATTGTTTATTTCAACCTTTCTTTAATGTCTTAATAAGTTTATCAAGAAACAAGTCAAACCTGTGAAAATACCTGTTAGCAGTCAACATATTTTTATAAATTTTTGTACTATGATGCAAAGATATTTTAAACACTCAGTGGTTCATCAAGGGCCTAATTCTCACATAAGCAGCAGTTTTAAAATTCAGAGATTATTTAATAAATTTATTAACACAATCAAAAGACAAAATTAGTCTCATTCAGGAGTGGTCCATGTGTTGATCACCTAGAATCCTGATTGGCCAAAATTTAACACCCCTGATTCTGTGAATATGTTACGTTTCTTTAACGTTAGATGTAAGCCCATCACCTTTGAAAAATACTTTGTCAGATACCCACAACTGTCTATACATTATCATCTTCTGGCATTACACTTGATACTTTCAACCATAATTATAAAGGTGGCCAGGTTTCCAGTTTTTTCTGTGGGCAAAAACAGTTAAAAATCAGTATATTTATTTGAAGCCAAATGTGCTTCTACTTGATCCAGATCCCCCCAACTTTTGAAGTTTTGATGTGCTGATTTTGGTCTACCCTTAATATAAAATGTATCTACAGACACTTGCATATACACTTCTTAATACATGGTTTCTTTGAATCTATCACCTGTCAGAGAAAAGGTAGAAAGACTAGAAAGGAATTGGGCAATTCTCTTACATGCTCCTGTTTCCTAATCCTACCACACTACAAGAAGCTGCTTGTAGTGAAAAGAGAAGCTGCTTTTCCATGAGATAGTCCATGAGGAGCTGCTACTCTCTAGAGAAGTTCCTCACTTGTCCCAGTGCCAGACCAGTGTGGCATGAGGGTGGCTATTAGAAAGAGTATAAATTAATGAGCCTGAGACAGTGCTTTCAGCTCCTGATCACCCACGGGAGAATGTAGAAGTCTCTCCAGTTTCTTCATATCCCTGAGGAGAACAACAGATATACTGACTAGACTGATAAACTGATAAGATGATTATAGTGCATAGAGATTTTGTGACCGAAAAGAGAAAAGTTGGAATTCATCATCAAGTACTATCTTAACACTAATTAAGACTTGAAGCATCTCAAAAGACACTGATTCAAGGACTGAACAATGTTAGACTTGGTAGGTTAAACACTCTGCTTGGGAAAACAGAACAAGGATCTATATGGAAGAGCCTTGAATCTTCTTTGGCCTCCTTGCCACTTGCCACTTCATGAGGTCTCAAGATTCTTATTAAGATTCAAAAGTCATATTAATGGGCATATGGGAAAGGAAATTACATGTGAAAGACTGAGCATTTACCCAAACTGAAATCAATTAAGAAATTATTTGAAATCAAAAGGAATTAAGGATATTAAGTGGAAAGTTTAATTTAAAAAAAAAATTAAATTTATCACTACATAGCGTTTGTGACAACAATTAGATCAGTTTTAAAAAATGAAATAAGCTATGTTTACATGATTTCTCTGCACATCTGAGTGTGCCTAAATATGTGAATGTGATATGATGTCATTAGGTACAGCATTTCTTTATAAATTAAGACATTTTCCTTATTGCCATTTGTGTGAACTGGAATTGTGCAGAGGAAGACAATATTCTCATAAAAGCAGAGGCTAGACTCAAAGCACAGATGTACGTATATATGCTTTAGGAAGTACATCAAATACATGCCATTTAATTTAACTATGTATATTCAATCAGGGGAATAAAACCAAATAGAACCATTTATGCATTTACTATAGAAACTGACTAAAATATTTCCTAGAGGCATAATACTTTACAGAGCTTTCTTTGAAGAATCCAAGTTTTCTTAGAGATTCCAGAGTTTCATTGTCTTCAATAACGTCTCATTGTAAACTTCTGCAACCTTCAACTTTAATTTATTCATGTTTGCTCTTTTTAGGTCTTAAAATAGGCTTTGGTTAAGCCAGCTGTTCATAAAACTGAGCGGAGGGGGGCGGGGAAGCAAACTCAGGAAAGCACAGTGTGTGTGGCTTAGATTTTGCATAGTTGCTATACTAATCAATATCACTGTAATTAAAATCACCCATGATTAATGGGTTAGCATTTTTATAGGACTTTTCTGTCTACAAAAGCACTTCATAGTCTATTTTGTCTAACTGCCCAGTAGGAGCAAACCCAAATCACTAGGCTACCTTTTGTCCTTAATTTCCCTCTGAACTATTCCTGTCTATGGAAATACCTTGCTTTGGGATGCGGTTGTGGGTTTCCCCTATCTGTCTGTGAGGAAAAAGTCTTTTTTCTCTCAAAATCAGAAACTGAAGCTGAAAACTAGAAATTGCCATTTTACTCACCATTCATTGAATTTGCTTTCTCTCTGTACACAGAGCCCTCTGGGATAGGAGGACTCTGACAGATCAAATATATATTGTTTTGTTACCCTGAGGCTGCATCTATTTGCATTATTTCTCTTTGTAAGACAAAGTAGTCGATGCTATTATTCTTCTCTTGTCTAATCAACTTTAGGTTGAGACTCTAAATCTTGCTTCTAAATCTTGGCACTTAAATTAATGTAATCATGGAAAATTGACATTTTTAACCACACACTAAAAATTAGCTTATATTTTAAGGAGACAATTCCCTTAAGGAGGTAGTAAGACAAGCCATTATTTTCAGTTATTTAAAAAGGGCAAAAATGCTTGAAATAAATATTCTTTCGATATGAGATTGTGTTTCTCATACCTCTTTATCCTGCATGAATTTCAACACTGACTGTCTACACTTCATCAGGAAACACTTCATAAAGAATCTACCTTTGTAATCCTAGATACAGTGTATCTCATCAGGTATCAAGGGATAGTCAAATTGGTCAATTTTAATTCCATTTTTTGTGTGCAACTGATTTGCCCACTTCTTCCTATGTTGTATGTACTTCTCCTTTCAGAATTATTTGAATTCTTTGAAATACTCTTTAAGAAGACAACAGAAATAATGCAGAATTGGTATAGCATTAAGAGCTTTATGAACATAGTGCTTGATAATTCTTGATAGTACTTGGAAATCTATAGCAAATTATTGAGAACTATATTCATAAAGCTCTTAATGCTATACCAATTCCACATTATTTCTGTTGTCTTCTTAAAGAGTATTTCAAAGAATCAAATAATTCTGAAAGAAGTACATATAACATGGAAAGAAATGGGCAAATCAGTTGCAGACAAAGAATGGAATTAAAATTGACCAATTTGACTATCCTTTAACACCTGATGAGAAGCGCTGTACCTAGGATTTTTATAGCTCAAGTATGGAAACTACGCTGGCTTCCCTAGTGGCTCAGATGGAAAGGATCTGCTTGTAACGCAGGAGACCCTGGATTGGTCCTGGGTGAGGAAGATCTCCTGGAGAAGGGAATGGCTACCCACTCCAGTATTCTTACCTGGAGAATTCCATGGAGAGAGGAGCCTGGTGGGCTACAGTCCATGGGTTGCAGAGTCAGACATGACTTCGAGGCTTTCATTATCACGTAGAACTATAAACTGATCTATTCTGATCTGAATGACCCTGTAATTCATTTGCCTATTCATTTAGCAATATATGCAGGCACTCAATGTTAGAATTGTAGTGGTTAAACTCTCTTACAGCTAATGAATTCTGACTTCAGGAAAATGTCACCAAAACTACTTTTTAAGACAAAGCAGGTAAGAGAGATGACTACCTTGATTGAGTGTTAGTAGCATCTCCAAATAGGGGCGGTAAATTCAGGATAGTTATAAGATTTTAGAGTTTAGTTTCAGGCGGATCTCTCAGAGGAGTGGCTTGATTAGGATTGGGTAAGTATAATGATATTATAGATGAGGATGAGTAGAGAAAGCAAAGTAGGAGTTTGGGGTCAAGAGTGTGAACAGTCTTGGAATCTTACAGAGTAAACAGTTTTTGATGATGCTTGCTGAAAAGCTGAAAATTTTATTGTTCATTAAATTATTTCCTGGAAATTTTCTGACATGAGCAGTAGAACAATGACCAATATGAACAATATATGCAACTATTATCTTTCTGGGTAAGAGTTCTCTGGAAAAGACATGTAAAGGAAGATAGTTCATTGTAAATCCAGATCATCATCGATTATAATCTATGTGAGTGTAGATGGCAAAACACAGAGCAAGAAACAAAAAAAAAAAAAAAAAAAGAAAAAAACTAAGTACATAAGTAATTTACAGAGAATAAATAATACTAGAAAGAAAGACTAAGAAATAACAATTTGAACTATTTAAATAGCATAAAACACATTATAGCTATGTGAAATTTTGAAGAGCTTGAAGTCAATTATTACTTTCAAAATTTTCTCAATAAAGCTAGAAACCTAAGCATTCTAATGCTATTAACCTCATTCTACATTTCAAATAATTAAATTATATATATATATATTTTATCAAATATAAATTTATTCAAATTATTAAATTCTACATTTTTTAAGCACCACTTCAGCACAGCTTCTTAGCTCTCCTGTTCTGTTCTATGTCATTTATGGATTTGGAAATACACAATGTTTTCATATGAACAGGTGGCACAGAACATGGGTGTCACTTCAATGCATTTGCCTTCTTTCTGAGATTCTGGAAGAATAGAAATAGAAAACTATTGTCAGGATAGATTCTTTGTCTCTTACCTCATCAATCTAATGTGCATGAAACCTAAAGACATTTTCTTGATTATTTAGGGCTGTTTCCAGTGCATAGCACAGTGTCCAACTCATAAACAGTGGTCAATAAAATTTGGCTGAATAAATCCATAATTCTTCTATCTAATCTCAATTAAGTCTAATTTGAGAAATTGTACTCAGAATTTTCTGTCCTTTTCTCCTACTCTTGTTTATGTGCTTTGTGTTACTAGAGGTGCAGAACATCATTGAACTTTAGTCAATGTATTCCATTCATTGGGCATTTGTATCTATTAAGAGTTCAAGGATGAACGTGGAATCCAACTTGAGCCCTTGATATCCCTAGGTTCTTGGTTTAAGCTAATATTTTTCTCACATTGTGAGCTGACAATATGTTAGGCAGGGTCTGCAACAGTGATCATATCACTTTGATGGGAAGCACCATTATGAAAATGAAGGTAAGCTGCAGAAGAACTGTGTTAACTGATCAGTACAGCCTGGAACTTCAAGCTGTTTTGTTAGACACTGAATCATCCATGCCTAAAGGGCTTTTCAATGGTATAAGCTAATAAATACACTTGGATGCTTATGTCACTTTTGATGGAATATTTATGAGAATAAAATGGAATAATGTGACTAAGAATGCTTTAAACAATATATAATATAAACTAGGGGCATAATATACATTAACTTCCTTTTTAAAATCCCTTCCTTAATATCACCCTTCAGGCTACTCCCAGAACACTGATATTTCTTAAATATTAACTTAGACCACAGAAACTATCACACAGACAGCATAAATTTTGTTTTCTCTAGGGAGTTAAATCATTGGGCACAACTTGAAATACATTTCCCCTTTCTTACTTACGTGAAATAAGCTGAAGATCAGGCAATAAATAGATAATAAAAATAATTGCAACTGACCCAGAAATTGAATCTTGCTCTTCTGTCTAGTTGAATGATGGTCCTTTCCACTCTATCACACCACTTCTGTTGCTATATATTTTGTACACATATTGATACTTTTTTTATTTTCCAGAATTAAAAAAAAAAATCCCTCATAGTAGACCAAGATTAAATTTAATTCCATATGATACCCTTCGTACAATAACAATCTATCAGAAATGATTTTTTAAACATTTCTTGAGGACTTGCACTGTGTTAGACCCTGAGAAGGAGAATGCTGCTGCTGCTGCTGCTAAGTCACTTCAGTCATGTCTGACTCTATGTGACCCCATAGACGGCAGCCCACCAGGCTCCACTGTCCCTGGGATTCTCCAGGCAATAACACTGGAGTGGGTTGCCATTTCCTTCTTCAATGCATGAAAGTGAAAAGTGAAAGGGAAGTCGGTCAGTTGCGTCTGACTCTTAGCAACCCCATGGACTACATGCAGCCTACGAGAAGGAGCATAGAATATTCCAATTAAGTCACAGAATCGATACCTTAAAAAAAATAATAACAATAGTAACAAGCAAAAATGCATTATGAGTTAGATCTTAGATCTTTGTGCAGTAGCGTAGTATTCATGATAAATTTTGCCTCTTAACATGGATCGACTAAAAATATAGTCAAAACTTGAAAGTAGAGAGTTATTTTATTTGGTGAGAATGTTTGGGACTCTGAGCCCAGGAGACAGAGTCTCTGTAACTCTGAGAAAACTGCTCCAGGAAAGAGGAAGGAGAGTCAGGCTAAACATAAGTTTGCAATAAAGGGAGCAGGCATTCTGAACATCAAATCAGATGTCAAATTAAGGAATTTATCATTCTATAATTAGGAAGATGCAAGCCTCTGGGCTCACCAAATTCAGTCCTTTCATATGCACCTCAGCCAAAGAAGTGAAATGAAGTGAAAGTCACTCAGTTGTTTCTGACTCTTTCCACCCCTTGGACTACATAGTCCATGGAATTCTCCAGGCCAGAATACTGGAAAGGGTGGCCTTTCCCTTCTCTAGATCTTTCCAACCCAGGGATCGAACCCAGGCCTCCCGCCTTGCAGGCGGATTCTTTCTCAGCTATCTGGGGCCAAATCCTGTTTTATTGTTCACCTTAAAGAGGGGCAGATGGCTGCTTCTTACATTCCCCCAGCTCCTCAGCAGTCATCGTGGGGATGGCAGCATCTGCTGGATCTTGGTTTTCAGGAGCCCTCATTCACATTTGGAGGCCAGAAATCACTGATGGCTGTGATATTTTTTGTTTATTGATATGGCAAGATACATTTTCATTTCACACATGTATTCTTTTAAGTACCCACATTAAAGACTTTGGGGAAGGTGAAATGACTGAAATGACCATACTGGAGTACCAAGTAATCTCAGCTTCTTATCCACAGCTCATTGAACCAGGAGTGTTCATCTTATGCAAGCTGAGCCAGTCACATTCTCTCTTTCTCAGGGAATTAAACCCAAGGATATTCAGAGACTGAGCTATTTTAACGATCAGAAGCTGATCACCAAATTTTTTTGTTGTTGAGGCACTTAGCAATTCAGGAGTGTTTCTTTCTTCTGGTAATATACTCAAAACACTTACATATTAACTTTTCAGTGACAATATGTCTTAGAATCTATCTGGGCTTCAAATAGTTGTAACAAATTAAAAATTAACATCTGTGATATATGAATTGGACTAAGAAGTCTTGCCCTTTTTGATCCGCTAAATCGACCAAAACCTTTGGCTTCTCCACTATTTGATTGACTGAAGACATTGTTATATTTTAGCTCAGTTGAATATTGGAAGTAGTTAGCTCAAATACAATGCAATTTTGTGGAGCAGGGCTTCATCTTACATGAGAAGAGGGTTCACAATTAGAGCCAATGTTAATAAATTTATTGATGTAGATGATGTTTAATAATTATCACACAAACATATCAATTTTGGATTATGTTGCAGATTTTTGATGGGCTGAGTAAACTCATTTTTATTTGGAAAAACAAAGGACCATTTGTTGCTTTTATTTTCAGAACTCTAAGTGTTAAAAACTGACCTACTTTATGTGAGAGGGAATTCTTTGCATTAAATGTTGAAGCTTTAGGTGAAGGAAGAATCAGGGAACTTCTTTCATCACTGAGAAGGTGCCTTAACCAGGAAAACGATTATTTACTTTGTCTAAATGCACTTCTTAGTCAAAATTCTGCAAAAAGTTGCCAGTGGTCTCCAGTGTTTGCCTCCAATTCTGATGGAAATGAAATAGTCTCGGGTAATCTTTGTATCTCAACAGAAGAGTCTAAAATATTACAAGGGTGCCTGTCATGTTAAAGCTTCATGTAAACCAGTTATAATAGAGTCAAGATGTGATATACAGGCATCAAAAGCAGATCTACAAAGATAAGGATGAATATTCTGACACCAACTTGTATACTGCACTTCAATCCCAGCAATATTCACTTGGAGTTAGCACAAATCCTATGAGTTAAGGGCTCAGTTCTCTGTAAGACTGCCCTCCTTTCAGACTGCCCTCTTTCCAGCTGGTTGTAGAGGTCTCCAGACCACCCACATGTTTTACCAACTGGCTACAAATTTGAGAGTACTCAAGACCTCTTCAGATTCAATAATACACTAGAAAATCTTATGGGAGTCACAGGACTATTATAATTACAATGGTATCCTTATTATAAAAGATACAAATTAGGATCAGTCAAATGAAGAGACATATAGGGCAAGATTTGCAAAGGTTCAGAATTCAAACCTCTGGTTCTCTCTCCATATGGAATCAGAATGTGTCATCCTTCAGGCATTTCAGTTTGTTCATCAACTGGAAACCTCCACCAAGCTTGGTATATCACATTTTTATTGGGGTTTCACCATGTGGGCATAATTGATTGAATCTTTGGCCATGTGACTGAAGTCAGCCTCTAGTCCCCTATCCTCACCACATGTTGGAAGGTTAGGCTGATATCAAGTGGCTCAAAGCCCCAACCCTATAATAGTTTGATTCTTTCTTCTGGCATAATCAGTAGCTCTCATCCTGAATCATCTCTTTAGCATAAACTCAAGTGTAGTCCAAGGGCTAGCCATGAATAGCAAAGACATTCACATCACTAGAGAAATTCTAAGGATTTAGATATTACCTCCCAGGAACCAGACACAAAGACCAGACATATTCTGGATTATATAACAAGGGGGCTGGGTAGGTGTTTCAAAGAAATAAGGGGAAAAATCAATTAGATAAGAAGCAAGTAGCCTTAAAGGACTCAATTGTTTATTTATTTTTATACTAGATATTCATAAGGTTTAAAATTCCTTTTGCTTTGCTTGCTTTCCATTCCATGCACTCAAGCTATCCCATTCATTTAGTAGAGAGGTATAGGGGAAAAATAAACAGTAAGCAGGGCCATTTTGACACTCAAATAATGTGTTAGGCTTTTATTTGATATTTAGAAGTTCTAGGAACATAGCAGATAGAGGAAAACAGAATGAATACCCATAATAAGAATTCAATAGTCAGGAAATGTGTAACCAGTTTCAGGAGTATTTTTTTGATAGTAATATCTCTTTAGAGTACTGGGAAACTAAGGGGGGAAAAATTAACCTAACTCAAAGAATTTGGATGATTTTATGAAGCTCTTTTGGATGTTATGAGAATTGGATTTTTTTTTCATATCTGTGGACTAGCACCAAGGTGAAATAGTATGACTAAGATTTACAAGAAAAGGGTTTTATAAGAAAGCAAAAATAAAAACTTTCTTCTAATGCAAATTTCCACAGTATTTTTCTAAACTTAACACTATTTTTAACTTAGCAGACCACACTGTGTGTGTGTGTTCAGCCTCTCAGTCACGTCCAGCTTGCTGCAACCCCATGGGCTGTTGCTTGCCAGGCTCCTCTGTCCGTGGAATTTTCCAGGCAAGAATACTGAAGTGAATTGCCTTTTCCTACTTTGGAGGATCTTCCCGACCCAGGAATTGAACCCGATTCTCTTGAGTCTCCTGTGTTGGTAGATGGATTGTTTACCACTGTGCCATCTTTCTGATCAGAATTACAGAAATAATTATCAGGAAAAATAGGAGAATTAGGCTTAACCCCACAATAACTTAACCCACTTTGACTTTAAATTATTTGTCCTGGGATACTCCCTCCTTTTAAACGTTCATCTCCTTGTGAAATTCAGCTCAAAATCTTGACACATGCATAATTTGTTGCTCATATTCCTATTGAACATCAATATTTCACTTGAATATGTAAATTATATTGATACTGAAAAGCAATGACAAAAAGTGAAGTGAAGGCTCTTCAAGACAAATGAAAAGCAGGTTATCCAGGTCTCTGTGTTTCAAGGATAAGGACTAGCAAAATGACATGATGACACTATAATTCAGTAGCAAAATGGGGGAAAACTATTATCAAAGACTAATTTGACATTAGATTCCTAACTAAGCAGAGGATCCTGAATATTTCTCCAGTGCACCTGAAGTCAACTCCTTAGAATTTGGAAACTATATATTAAGCAAAGCCTTAAGTAGAATGATGAAAGGAAGGCATTTCAGAGAACGGTAAACAAAACAGATAGGAATGTTGGGTGGAGCAGATGTTAGGGTCTTTGAAAGCCAACCAGATGTTTTGAACTTAATATGATACATACATTATGGTTTGCCCCCTGGAATAATGAAAGACAGTAATTTTAGGATCAACCTGGAATGACTAAGAAGGATTGATTAAAAAGGAAGAGAGAGGACAGCAATACTTTAAATTGTTGTGGGAGATGGGCAGAATTGTGGAAATGTATTCCAAGACACAGGAAATGATGAAGTTCAGAACATAAGAGAAGGAAGTGATTTTAATAAAGAATGACTTTTTTCTCTGAATAGTAATTGCTATAATTATTAGTAACAATTATTTCCACATAAATCTAGTTTCCTCTAGATACTTCTGCCTGCTGAGAGTCCTCTGGTTCCCTAATGATCCTTCTTCAGGGAAAATTATGTATGCAGTAGCTAAAAGGCTTTTTCAGCATGTTCAGATTATAGGGCAAGTACAAGCAGTCTGTGAAGGCAACTAGGCCTGATAGACATATTCCAATATATTTTTCTTCAGTAATTTGCAGTTTTGTTTTGCATTTACACCTGTTCTTTTGGCTCTCCATTTTTTATTTCAAGACAAACTCAAAGATAGGGGATTTCAGGGTTGTTCAAATTATATTCCTTAAGGTACAAGATAACCTGGATGCACCAATGTGGGGAGAAGGCAGATGACTTTTTTAACTCCAAGATTGTGGGAATTTTAATGGGCACCCTTTAATATAGTATGAATGCCCAATGTAAGAAGTTTTTACACTCATTAAATGAACTACTAATCAAAATGACTACAGTCCCAACTTCAGGGAGACTGACTATTGCAAATCAGGTTGTAAATATAGTGTAATAAGAGATGAATTTACTTTGACCTTTCTTCCCCTCCATTAATTTTTGAAATTTTTGTCGTTTCTTTCTGTAACATTAGAATGTTGTTATGTTCTCCCTTCTAATTGGCACTATCATTGAATGTTGTCTGGAATTCTAGAACCATGGACTAAAGTTATGTTATAAGTATGCATATAGATAAAAACATTAGACCAGTAGATATAACTTTATATTTTACTTTAGATTGATGAAAAAACATACATCTACTTATTAGGTATATGTAATATTTTATCTGTTCTTATATTATTGCACTAGTTCCATACTTTTTCTAACAATCATCTCTTCAGTATGTGTGTGCATGTGTGTGTGTGTGTGTGTGTGTGTGTGTGAAGATTCTTTCTAGAGTGCCCTTAGAATTTAACTGTAGAATATGGAATGTTTTTATCATGAAAGTAACCTATGTTCAAAATTCATGTACTCAAGATTAATATGTCTCAACCAATAATCTTTAGAGAGTTTGTATTGTACCCTGGAAACATCTTAGGAATTTTGGGAGGCAGAGGGTTTGGACATTCTTGGCAGGGACACTTTGATTGAGAGAATTGTTAGTGGTTAAGTCATGAAAGCTAACCATCAACATGTAGACAATTCCAAAATGAAGAATATTTCAAAGTTCTTCACAAGTTATAGGTTTGCCTCTAAATATGTGAAAATCTTGTTTATCACTATCTAATTCTTAAACCAAACTCTTCGTTATTTTTCCAGTACATTTTTTGCACATTTTTTATGTACACTGAATTTTAAGAAATGCAACAACAATGTCATTTGAGGAAAGGTTACCATTTTTTCCTTCAGATTTTCTGAAGATTTAGTCACATTTTAGAAAATCATGTCTCTTATGGCAGCATCATGGTATTTGAATCTCTACATCAAACATCTATATTAGCCTCTAGCAGTAACTGTCATATTCATTATAATTTCATGAATAGGTTCAAATGTCTGAATGTTTTATTTTTCTTTTTTCAAGTGCAGTTGTACTTGAGAATTTATATATTAAAGTTGTGCTATTTTATTATATTTTCTTCTTACAATGGTTGATGCTCTGCCTGTTATTTCTTTACCTGTCCTATATCCTTACATCCTAGCTGCTAACTGCTGAGGTGGTGGTTTGGTCACTAAGTTGTGTTCATGCTTTGTGACCCCATGGATTGCAACCCACTAGCATCTTCTGTGGATTTCCCAGGCAAGAATATTGTAGTGGGTAGCCATTCCCTTCTCTAGGGAATTTTCCTCACCCAGGGATTGAACCTGGTCTTCTGCATTGCAGGCAGCTTCTTTATAACTGAGTCACCAGGCTAACTGCTGCGATGTTCCTTCAAGAATTATCTTCGGATGGAATGAGAGATCCCTCAACCTCTGCTATGCTCTGTGTTCCCTAAATTTATACATTGAAATTCTAAAACCGTGTGATGATATTAAAAGCTGGGGCCTTTGGGAGTTCTTAGATTCTGTTGGGGAGGAGGAAGTTTCCTCCATTAGCCCTCCTGAGTTCTAGTGGCTTGAATAACAATAAAGTTGACACCAGACAAATTAACAGGAGAAAAAGAAACAAATTTTAATTCATGTGCACAAAGTCCTCATAGAAATGGGACCTCAAAGACGGAGAAAGCAAGCAGCTTTGATATATTATAGACAATAAATTTGTGAGGAATTGACAGGGGAAAGAAACTTAGGTTTTGGGTGCCCAATTAATGAAGAATCTAAACAGAGTTTGGATTTGGTAGTAAACAAGAGAAGTAATAAAGTTTATTTATACAGGTTTCTTGGTCCCAAATTCCCTATCTTTGGTGACAAGGTTGTCCTTCTACCTCTAGATACAGAGAGTATACCTTTCATGTAAGATTTATTTCCTGTTTTTAGAGAGACAGAAGAGTCAGAGTGTTATTCTTGTACTGGCCATTTCTTAAACAACTGTGTGTGCTATGTTGCTTCAGTCATGTTTAACTCTTTGTGACCCCATGGACTGTAACCCACCAAGCTCCTTTGTTCAAGGGATTCTCCAGGCAAGAACAGTGGATTAGGTTATTTCCTTCTCCAGGGGATCTTCCTGACCCAGGGACTGAACACATATCACTTACACCTCCTGCATTGGCAGGAGGGTTCTTTTCCACTAACGCCACTTGGGAATTCAAAACAACAAAATGTCATTGAAACATATTTTGGGGTAACATACCCTGTTTCCTAACAATTCTGAAGAGACCTCAGGAAGCCCTGTACAACTTATACTATGTAATGATTCAAAGGAGCACTTTGCTTCTGGGGAAGATGACATGACATTAATTTTTTTATTCATCTTATAATTAATGGGTTACATTATTTTTATACATGTCTGCATTTTGCACTAGCTATAGATTTCAGTTCAAGATATAAAAGGGAATTTCAAAATACTTTTCTTAGAAGAAGGCATGAGGTTTGACAATCTAAAAGACACTTTATGACAAATTTAAATGTGAGTTTATATGCTTATATTTTTGTTTTAGTCTATTTTACCTGAAAAGCATCTCAATCAGGACATTTTCAGGTATTTACAGAAAGATAAATATTATTATGATGATAAATATAAAATTGTTAGCAATAATATTTTGCTAGTGTAAGAAGTATTAAATATACAATGGCAGTGCTGATCACATTTCTTAGCAATCAGACTGCAAGTTAATTCAAATAATCAAAAATAAGAATTTGGCATTATTTTGTTCTCCCTCCACTAACAAGCTCAGAATCGAATCATAGCAATACTTGAGGTGGCATTTCATGAGCAATTGCAATAACTGAAAATAGGGTATTTTTTATTGTTGTCTTATCCATCACAAAAATGCCTATGAACAGAAGAGAAAAAGAAAAGGGCAAATATAAATCAGGTTATATAAAAACAAAACCTGAGCCATTTGGGAAAAAGTAGAATCAGCTCTGACTTGAGCTAGAGTAGTCCTAGCACTAGACAAGCCCACTTCTGGCTCCTTGAATGCTATTACCCACAATCATTTTCTTATTTTCTAACATATCATAAGGAAAAAGTGAGAGTATAGTAAAGTGAACAAGGGTTTTAAAATCAATTAACTACCTGAACCTGTCTGAACCTCAGTCCTACATTTAAAAGGAGATAATAATTAGTTGTTACACAGGTTTTTTTTCTTTTTGTTTTGTATGTGAGAATTAAATATGACAGTTTATTTTAAATTCTATCTACATTGTTATCTAGAAGATTCTCTGAGGAATAAAATAGGAAAAGTGAATACTTGAGAATTCAAGAGAAAAAGCTCTACCAACAAGGGACGGAGATTATAATAAGTTGGCAAGATTTCTGAAAAACCTGTAGCTTTCTCTGACTCAGAGGGAGGAAAACCTTGGGAAAGAAAGTTGGCTGGTATGACTCTTACAAAGAACATAATGGGAAATAAGGTATTGCAGACCAGAGTAGTCTGCTCACCACATGGACCTCTTTGAGGTTTTCGGGAAGGAATTGCTCTAGGGAAAGAGAAGGTGTTGCTCAGAAGTGTGCATTGGGAGGGAGTGTTGAAGTGACTGATTCTGTATTTGAATTCAGAAGCTGATGCTTTCATGCTAAGTTGCTTCAGTTGTGTCTGACACTTTTGTGACACCATGAACTACAGCGGTTGAGGCTTTCCTGTACAAGGAATTCTCCAGGCAAGAATATTGGACTGAGTTGACATTTCCTCCCCCAGGGGATCTTCCCCATCCAGGGATTGAACTCAGGTCTCCTGCATTGGCAGGTAGATTCTTTACCACTAGTGCCACCTAGCCATTTAAATGAAAATGTTGATCCAGAGGGAGTTGATAGATACTAGCGATGATTATAACTCTCAACTTCCTCACCTTAAGAGCAAAATTCAGTTGCCTGTGACCTTCATGAAAATATTGTACCTTTGAGCTCATCTGAACTTACCTATGAGTTATGCTCTCACAGTCAAAAAGACTGCCTGACCTTCCTGTAGGTGTAAATTCCTGAGCAACCATTTAGCCACTGCCAAAAAAGGCTGTGTCAACAAAGCATTTTGCAATAATGGGATGTTGCAAATTCAGTCAGGATGTGTAGTCATATGGGCAGAACAGGCATACTCCAGCAGTGGGGTACATTGGCCACTTGACTCTGGGAACATAGTGAAGACATTGATGGGCACATGCAGATCTAGAATGGGTGGATTCTACAAATAAGGGAATATTTTATGTGATAGGATTTTTATTTACATTTTATTGAAAATTTCGTGGTTAAAAAAAACAGCTGGATAAAATCCACTAGCCATAAGTCTACAAAAATATTTACCAATGACTACTTAGGAAATTCCATTGATTCTTCTTCCTTGACTCTTATTTTTAATCAGAAATTATATAATCTTAGAAGAAAATTTCTTTTATATTGCCAGTATTTTCAAAACTGAGTAGTAATTATTTTGACATCTTATTTTCAGGTATTTAATAATAAGTCACAATACTGCATGGTTGCTGCAATTTTAAAGCTGATAGAGCACCACTCTTCTATTCTGTCTGTCACTCAGTCGTGTCTGACTCTTTGTGACCCCATGGACTGTAGCCTGACAGGTTCCTCTGTCTGTGGAATTCTCCAGGTGAGAATACTGGAGTGGGTTGCCATTTCTTCCTCCAGAGGATATTCCCAACTCAGGGATCAAATCCCGGTCTCCTGCATTTCAGGCAGATTACTGAAGAGCAAAAAAGGCTCTGCTTTTGTCTGCATAAGAATTTACAATTTTTCTAATAGTAATTAGGTTTGTTGAAAGCATTATGATAAATGCCCTTATGTAGTAACTCAATCCTCATAACAAAGAAGGCTAGAACATAGTCTTTGTAGTCAAACCCTTTGGCTTCAAATCTTGGAGGGTTTGCATTTTCTCTTCTCTTTTACTGATTCTCTTCTCCAAAATGCATGTGGTCTGCTTTCTTCCATCATCAGATTTCCACTCAAGCCTCACTATCAACATAGTCTTCCCCCATTACCCTGTATAAAATCACACCTCAGCACCCTCTCTCCTCATCTGTTTCATTTTTATTCCTGCATTTGTCATAATTTAGTAGACTTTATTTTTGTGTTTGTTTGACCATTGTCTGTCTCCATCTAACAGACAGTCAATTCCGTGTGGCCAATGACTTTGTTTTGATGACTCTTCTATCTCTAGTACCTGAAATTGTACCTAGCAGACAACAACAACAACAACAAAAATGTTGAAAAATAATGAATAAATAGATTTTTTCCAGCATCGAAAAATTATTGTTGGATTATCTACTTTTATTATTTTATTATAATAAATACAGTGCTATTTTAATTAGGGCTATAGAGATATGTGGTTTGATTTAATAGGGATAAAAGCAATCTATGGAAAAATCAAGTTATTTTTTCTAAGCATTTGAATAAACTGCCATAAGATGAAAATGTGCCATTCTGATTTTAATCTCTGATCCTTCTAATGTAGAGACCTGACAACCTCCTGTTGTTTACAGGTGATTGAATCAATATTTCTTTTTTCTTCATAGTTCTCATATTTTAGTTGCAGAAAATTTGCATGCATCCATTTGTTAAATAATTAATATTGTAAAGTAATTAACCTCCAATTAAAATAAATAAATTTATATTAAAAAAGTGTCTCTGCCCTCTCTGAAAAACATTTCCTGATTCTTCCTGCTGCCGTTGTCCCTATTGTCAGAATCATTCTCTTCAATGCACTTACTGAATGATGTGTTTGCTGTCTTCCTTTTCAACTTTGTACCATTGTGAATCACTTTATAATGTTCCCCAGAGTCAATTGTTCACATTTGTTTACTAGTTTTGGTTCATGGACATGTACTCTCAGCTTCAATAAGCCTCTATTTTTCAGTCTATACTAACTGACTGAAACAATAGGAGAGAAACTCGTGCAAGGTGAATTGTGAAGTTCATATTTGACTCAAGTGTTTGAGCACATGAATAACTAAAACTAGAATCATGTACCGTTTAGCTTGGGAACATTATACTTGGGGTTGGAGATGGAGGAAGGTATTATAGGATGTAGATTTACAAAAATTCCAAGTAATGACATTTGATTTGCCCCTGAAGTTTAGATAATGGAATATGCATATGAGAGAGTAAAAGTGGAAAAATGCAGAAGATAAAGAAAACATGAACAAAGCATGCTTATATATTATAGATAATATTTATAAGTCAGCTATTGTGGTGCTTGGCACATAATAATATAGGTAATTTTATTAATACAATCATATGACAAAACTGGACTCTTAATGCAGAGCGTAAGTTCAGGCTGTGTTATGACTTCATATCCTGTGGCTTTTGGCCATCATGCCATGTTACCTCCTAACCCTAGCTATATATAACACTATTAATATCCTTTTTTGGATTATTGATAAACTTTGACTGTTTGTCAAGATCCTAATTGAATGTACCCCTAATAATCTCTGCATAGTGATGTTCAAAGGAGTTCAGTCAGGACTTTAAAATGGCAAGAGATTGTTTGTTTGTTTGTTTTCAGAACAATGGTTACTATGATTGGTAAACTGATTTGATGATATTATGGAAAGAAGGAGTGGGTGGGATGTATGGAGAGAGTAACATGGAAACATACATTATCATATGTAAAATAGGTGGCCAATGGGAATTTGCTGTGTGACTTAGGGAACTCAAACAGGGGTTCTGTAATAACCTAGAGGGGTGGGATGGGGAGGGAGTTGGGAGGAAGTTCAAGAAGGAGGGACATATGTATACCTATGGCTGATTCATGTTGAGGTTTGGCAGAAACCAACACAATACAGTAAAGCAATTATCTTTCAACTAGAAATAAATAAATTAACAAAATGATTATTTCCCTGATCTGAGCAATTCTTGCTTGTTTTATCATTTGGCAATGTATTGTCCTAAGTAATAGGATATTTCACTCCTTTCTGTGAAGAAGAAGTTCCTGTTAGGTGTCATGTTAACAATTGATTCCTTTTTAAAAGAATGATACCTTCCTTGCTGCTGCTGCTAAGAATGACACCTTCCTTTCTGTGGCAGCCCATCAGGCTCCCCAGTCCCTGGGATTCTCCAGGCAAGAACACTGGACTGGGTTGCCATTTCATTCTCCGATGCATGAAAGTGAAAAGTGAAAGTGAAGTCGGTCAGTTGTGTCCGACTCCTAGAGATCCCATGGACTGCTGCCCACCTGGCTCCTCCGTTCATGGGATTTTCCAGGCAAGAGTACTGGAGTGGGGTGCCATTGCCTTCTCCAATACCTTCCTTATAATACCTTTAATATTTCATTAATAAATCAGAAATATTGTTTCATGTTTCATGCTGTGTTTTCACAACTGTGCAAATATTTGTGAGGGGATATCTCAAACTGATTCCATTCAGTCCACTCAGATATAAGGTTAGATGTTCATGGAACTCTTCTTTCTTGGAGAGAACTTAATCTTTGCTAAAGGAGAAAACTGAGAGCACAGTTGGTTGAACAGATAGACTCCACAGATAGACTTTGCTCTTCCTGGACAAATAAAACCATGATATATTGATTAGTTTCCATGAGAGGTATTTGCAGGACACAAACAAGTATGACAGCTAGTAAAGGAACTCTTCTGAGTGGACTCTGGGTACTCTGCGGCTCTTTGCAGTTCTTTGGTCATTGAGACACCCAGTGTTCACTCAGGTTGGATAAAGGCAGTCTAACAAAACTGCCTTCATTCCTGTTTACATGGCCTCTTAAAACCCGGGCTCCTCTGACCTCTCTCTTTGTGAAGCCTTTTCTTACCTTCCTTCTCCAGACTCCTGATTGCTTACTGTGAATGATGTTGGATTCGTGATCTCCAAAGATTTAGCTTCAGGACGAGGCACTAGGCTTGATCACTCAAGAGCTTTTGTGTAGCAGTTTTATTAAAGTATGAAAAGGGACAGAGAAACTTCTGACATAAACATCAGAAGGGGGGCAGAGAGTGCCACCTGGCTAGTGTTAGCAAGGGAGTTATACAAGTTTTAAATTAGTTATTACAATAAATCAAAAGAATGTCTCAAGGTTGTAAAATTTTATTAGACTCACTCCCAGAATTTACTTTTTAAGGGAACAGAATTAGAACTTAACTAAAGAAAGCTCTTACCAGACCCATTCCTATAATATACATTTTAAGGTAATAGGATTAGTCAGCAGGTTTTCAGGAAGGAAAAGTGAAAGTAAAGTCATTCAGTCCTGTCCAACTCTTTGTGACCCCATGGACTATAGCCTACCATGCTCCTCCATCCATGGGATTTACCAGGCAAGAGTACTGGAGTGGGTTGCCATCAACTCTCCTCAAGCAGGATATATTGTTGTTATATAATCCTTAGTACAGAGTTTAAACTGAGTTGTTTGTTGTGAAATCATCAGTTCCTGGCTTTAAGGAAAAAAAAAAAGTTTTATGTGACTAAGACTTAGGAATGTGGTGGGGGGGGGGGTGGCGAGACGTTCATCCTTTCCTCCTCCTTGAGAATTCCAGAGCCCTATTTCCTCTTTGAGAGACCCAGATCCCTCCTTGGGAACCCTGGACTTCTTATCAACCTGCCTAGGAATTGACTCTCCCACTATTGGAAATACAAAGTTCAAAAGCAGCCATTTTATTGACATATTCAGTATAGTACTATTTCAATAAGGTAAGAGAGAGAACAATAGATTATATTTTAATAGGAGATATATAAGTCTGAAAATCTTTTCCTTTTGGTTATTTTTGTGGTTTTCATACTATAAAATAGTTCTGTTGGTATTTATTATCCATATCAATATAGATACTGTAAAAATATTTTTTTTCTATATGTTATTCAAATATATTGGTCTTTTTATTTTTTCTTTCCAGTCTAAAAATTGATGGGGCCAAATAAATGTGAGGATTGGGAGAGAAGTTGACACTGATCAGGGGAATGTGATGGAATTATATTTTCTGAAAGATTGGAATGGTGAAGAAAGAAGCAATAAAGGGAGAAAAAATGTGTTTTTCAACTGTCCTTTCAAGCATTCATCTACTTGCATTTTTAAAATCAAAAGCTCTTTTTCAGTTATTTTTGTTTTTATCAAATTATCAAGGAGTAAAATATACCTAGAAATTTTCATAATTTTTGCTCAGTGTGTTAAAGAAGTATACTTTAGTTTGAAAATGATTGTAGACAGATTTAATATGTAAAAAAATGAACAGAGAGTTGAGGAAAAGCTTTTTATCAATGCATTTACTAAGATGCTGATAAAATTTAGTTCATACCAAATAGAGTTAAAAATTCTGATAAACCTTAGAAGGAAAAAATAAAGAATTCTGTAACAGTAGCAAATGAATTTGGGAATTATTACAAAACTATTCCTCAAGGCTTGAAAGTCATCATAACTCTATATTGTAAAAAAGCAAGCTGAATTCTAGGGAAATAAAGTATAAACCAAAAAGATGGTCTTATTCTATATAAAGTAGTAAGACTTTAACTGTAGTACTATAAAATACAGTGCACATGATATCTCAAGAAAGATGTAATTGTCTATAAAGGTATAACACAAGGTAGACTGTATTCTAAAGATACCTGTGTGAGGAACAGGGGAGTATATATTTATAATGGCCAAAAGAGAAATTTCAGCTGATACACAGGACGTATTTCAATTGTAGTCAGCAATTAATTGAATTGAGTCCAAATAGTTGTGTTTCATTGATCTTGATATGGAAGCTAGTTTCTAAAGAGGTGAGATTTTTTTATTTTCTTTTCCCTTTTATGTCAATAATAAAAAAAAGAGTTTGATTTGGAACCTTTCACCAAGGCATTTCAGAGAGCTTATGTTTGACTGCATCACTTCTGTCAATCTTTTTGTATGATTTAGCCTGAGTATACCTGAGTCCTACTCACTCTATGAATCAATTCTATTATTTTGCATGTCCTTCTGCTCACTTCAATCAAAACCTCATTCAAAAAACTTCACAAGTGTGAAAACCATTTTTGTGGTAGGTTGGGAGGACATTACTACTGAACAATTCTATTAGGTAATAAAATGTACTGATAATGAAATAGAACATATTGCAATAAATCTGGAGTAGATTTAAAGCACAGTCATTTGTCTTGATTTTGTTAAACCAGCTCACCTGCTGCAAATACAGCAAAGTAATTTACATGTTAATTTCCCTTCTCTGTCCCAAGATTCTTTGCCATAACTGCAGTTAATGCTTGTCAATAAAATTTTGGTGTCATAAATATTTTTAAAATAAGTAAATTTTAATATTATTTGATACATTTGGAGAATTTTTCTGAGTGGTTTCATCCTCTGACATTACTTCTCAATATGTAGAGACATACAGCTTTCTTCGAAAGACAAGGTAGGGGTTGAAAAGGAAACTTGATTTCCAAATGACTATAGCAGTCTGAGGGAAGCAGTGACCATATATAATCTTTCTTCATGAAGCACTCACTTCTGTGGAAAGAAGGCACTTAGTCATGTAGATGCTTTCAGAAACAAGGTTCCATATATAACAAAACTTTGGGAGTCAATCAGATTGCACAGGCAAAATTTGTGTGAAATTTCTCCATAGAAAATCCCTTTACTCTTAATATTTGTAGGAAAATAGAGCAGAATTTTTCCATGGGCATTTGATGTAGTCACCTAAAAAAGCAAAAGGGAAAGGTATTGCTGCAATTTCCTTTAATATTTAATCATATTCACGTTTCCTGGAGGATTACACCTCAATCACAATATTAATTGGAAAGCGAAATTGCCTGCTGAGATAGGCAGAGAAATGGCCCCTCTCCTAAAGACTTATTTTTCAGTCTCTCAGTCGTGTCCAGCTCTTTGCGACCCCATGGATTGTAGCACACCAGATTTCCCTATCCTTCACCATCTCCTGGAGTTTGGTCAAACTAATCTCCATTGAGTCAGTGATGTCACCCAACCATATAATCCTCTGTCATCCCCTTCTTCTCCTGCTTTCAATCTTGCTCAGGGTCTCTTCTAATGAGTCAGCTTTTCCCATAAAGTGGCCAAAGTTTTGGAGTTTCAGCTTCAACATTAGTCTTTTCAATGACTATTCAGGGTTGATTTCCTTTAGGATTGACTGGTTGAATCTCCTTACAACCCAAGGGACTCTCAAGAGTCTTCTCAAGTAACACAATTAGAAAGTATCAATTCTTTGGCTCTCAGACTTCTTTATGATCCAACTCTCACACCCATACATGACTACTGGAAAAACCACAGCTTTGACTAGATGGATCTTTGTCGATAAAGTTGTGTCTCTGTTTTTTTAATACACTATCTAGATTTCTTCCAAGGAGCAAGCATCTTTTAATTTCATGGCTGCAGTCACCATCTGCAGTGATTTTGGAGCTCAAGAAAATAAAGTTTGTCACTGTTTCCATTGTTTTCCCATCTATTTGCCACGAAGTGATAGGACTGGATGGGACGAAAGCAAAAGTGAAAGTCGCTCAATCATATCTGACTTGTGAACCCGGGGACTATACAGTTCATGGAATTCTCCAGGCCAGAATTCTAGAGTTGGTGGCTTTTCCCTTCTCCAGAGGATCTTCCCAACCCAGGGATTGAACTGGGGTCTCCCATATTGCAGGCAGATTCTTTACCAGCTGAGCCACCAGAATGCCATGATCTTAGGTTTTTGATTGAGTTTTAAGTCAGCTTTTTCACTTTCCTCTTTCATCTTCATCAAGAGTCTCTTTAGCTCCTCTTCACTTTCTGCCATAAGGGTGGTATCATCTGCATATCTGAGGTTATTGATATTTCTCCCAGCAATCTTGATTCCAGCTGTGCTTCATCCAGCACAGTATTTACCATGATGTACTCTGCATATCAGTTAAATAGGCAGGGTGATGGGCTATATCCTAATTCCCAGAACCAGTGAATATGTAAGGTTGTTTAGCCCATGGAAAATAAAGTTGCAGATGAAATTAAGGATGACAATCAGCTGACCTTAAAAGAGGGCAAGTATCCTAGATTATGCAGGAGGCCCCAATGTGATAAAAATGGGTCCTTAAAAGTTGAAAAATAACTAAAAAAAAGTTGTTAAGATGGCAAAATGAGAAGGTGTTTCTGGCTTAGAAAATTCAGAAGAGGCAAGGCTCAGAGAAAAGAGGATTGTGAGATGCTAGACAGGATAATCCAATGAATTCTGCTCTAAAGCCTCCAGAAAGGAGTGAAGCCCTGATACTGCCTTGAGATTAGTCCATTAAGATCTATGTTAGATTTCTGAACAACAAAAGTGCAAGATAATACATTTTTATTAAGACACTAAATTTTTGATACACTGGTACAGCAGTAATAGAAAACTAACATACCACCCTGGGCTTCCCAGGTTGCACTAATGTTAAAGAACCTGGAAAGAGATGTAAAAGACCCTGGTTCAATCCCTAGGTTGGGAAGATCCCCTTGAAAAAGGCTTGGCACCATTCCAGTATTCTTGCCTGGAGAATCTCATGGACAAAGGATCCTGGCAGGTTACAATCCAGAAGGTTGAAATGTGTTGGACGTGAGTGAAGTGAAAAAGTCAGACATGACTGAAGTGACTTAGCACAGACACATGCATACCTACCCTAGTTCATTTTTGTTCTAATCACTCCTATAAGATTAACTTACTTAATTGATTTAAGACCTATCTCCATGAACCTTTTGTAATTTCAGCCATCAGAATAAAATATCTACTTTCTTATTATTTTAATTTTTTAATATTTCTGATATAGTACTTTCACAGTCAGTCTTATATATGGTGGAGCAATTTACTCTACAAACATCCCCAAAATAGTAATAAATGGAACACAGCATGCAGAGGGAAGAATGAAATATGCATGAATGATCAAGTGATGCGTGGCTAAACTGCATAAAATGCTGACTCCCAAATCCTGGTAATTCACAAATGACAAGATTTATTTATCACTCATGCTAAATATTCATCATGAAATCATGACTCACATTTCTGACAGAAGAAGTAGTGAGTGGTATATATTTATAAGGGAATACTACTCAGCCATAAAAAGAATAAAATAATGCCATTTGCAGCAACTTGGGTACAACTAGAGATTATCATACTAAGTGAAGAAAGTCAAAGAGAGAAAGGCAAATGATATCACATATGATATCAGTCAGATGTGGAATCTGAAATATGGCACAAATGAAACTATCTACAAAACAGAAGCATACTCATACACATAGAGACCAGACTTGTGGCTGCCACATGGAGTGGGGCTGGAGAAGAAGAACTGGGATTTTGGTGTTAGTGGATGGAAGCTACTATGTTTAGAGTGAATAAACAACAAAGTCCTAGTGTATAGCACAGGGAAGTATATTCAACCTCCTGGGATAAAATATAATCAAAAAGAATGTATGTATATGTATTCCCAGGTGGCTCTAGAGGTAAAGAACCTGCCTGCCAATGCAGGAGACATAAAAGACAAGAGTTTGATCTCTGGATCAGGAATATCCCCTGGGTGAGGGCGTGGCGCCCATTCCAGTTTTCTTCCCTGAAGAATCCCATGGACAAAGGAACCTGGCCAATCCCATATACAAAGGAGCATGGCGAGGTACAGTCCATAGAGTCACAGGAAGTCAGACATGACTGAAGCAACTTAGCACATGTGCATGCATGCTTGTGTATAAAGGAGTAACTTTTCTGTACAGTAGAGATTAGCACAACATTGTAAATCAACTATATATCAATAATAATAATTTAAAAATCTTGTTGTTGTTCAGTTGCTAGTCATGTCCAACTCTTTGCAACCCCATGGAATACAGCATGCCAGGGTTTCTTGTCCTTCCCCATCTCCTGGAGTTTGATCAAATTCATGTCCATTGAATAGGTGATGCCATCCAACCATCTCATCCTCTCTTGTCCCCATCTCTTCCTGTCTTCAATCTTTTCCAGCATCAGGCTCTTTTCAATTGAGTCAACTCTTTGCATCAGGTGACCAAAATATTGGAGCTTCAGCTTCAGCATCAGTCTTTCCAATGAATAGTCAGGACTGATTTCCTTTAGGATTGACTGGTTTGATCTCCTTGCAGTTCAAGGGACTCTCAGGAGTATTATCCAGCACCAGTTTGAAGGCCTCAATTCTTCAGCAGTCAGCCTTCTTTATGGTCCAGCTCTCACATTTGTACATGACTACTGGAAAGCCATATCTTTGAGTAGGTGTATTGTTATTGGCAAAGTATAGTCTCTGCTTTTTAATATGCTGTTTAGGTTGGTCATGGCTTTTCTTCCAAGGAGCAATTTGTCTTAATTTCTTAAAACAAAATGTCTTAATTTCTTAATTTCATGACTGCAGTCACCATCTGCAGTGATTTTGGAGCCCAAGAAAGTGAAGTCTGTCACTGTTTCTGTTGTTTCCCCATCTATTTGCCATGGAGTGATGGGACTAGAGGTCATCTTCTTAGTTTTTGAGTTTTAAGCCAGCTTTTTCACTCTCCTCTTTTACCTTCATCAATAGGCTCTTTAGTTCTTCACTTTCTGCCATTAGAGTGGCATCATCTGCATATCTGAGGTTATTAATATT
The DNA here is from genome assembly GCF_042477335.2 of Ovis canadensis. Classification (NCBI taxonomy): domain Eukaryota; kingdom Metazoa; phylum Chordata; class Mammalia; order Artiodactyla; family Bovidae; genus Ovis; species Ovis canadensis. The sequence goes on along the minus strand of NC_091259.1, from coordinate 20,724,995 downwards.
TTTCCTGACAATCTGGATTCCAGCTTGTGATTCATCCAGCCTGATATTTTACATGATGTACTATGCACATAAGTTAAATAAGCAGGGTGACAATATACAGCCTTAACATACTCCTTTCCCAATTTTGAGCCAGTGTTTTGTTTGATATCTGGTTCTAACTGTTGCTTCTTGACCTACATGCAGATTTTTCAAGAGGCAGGTTGAGTGGTCTGGTATTCCTATCTCTTGAAGAATTTTCCACAGTTTGTTGTGATCCACACAGTCAAAGACTTAGCCTAGTCAATGAAGCTGACTTGGATGTTTTTTCTAGAATTCTCATGCTTTTTTTATAATCCAATGGATGTTGGCAATTGGGTCTCTGGTTCCTGTGCCTTTTCTAAATCCAGCTTGTACATCTGGAAGTTCTTGGTTCATATGTTGCTGAATCCTAGCTTGAAGGATTTTGAGCATTACCTTGCTAGCGCATGAAATGAGTGCAATTGTGTGGCAGTTTGAACATTCTTTGGCATTGCCCTTCTTTGTGGTTGAGATGAAAACTGACCTTTTCCAGTCCTGTGGCCCACTGCTGAGTTTTGTAATTTGCTAGCATATTGATTGCAGCAATTTAACAGCATCATCTCTTAGGATTTGAAATAGCTCAACTGGAATTCCATCACCTCCACTAGATTTTTTTCATAGTCATGCTTCCTAAGACCCACTTGACTTCATACTTCAGAATGTCTGGCTCTAGATGAATGATCACACCACTGTGGTTATCTGGGTCATTAAGATTTTTTTGTATAGTTCTTTTGTGTATTCTTGCACCTCATGTTTTATCTTCTGCTTCTGTTAGGACTCAACATTCAGTGTTATCTTAACAAAAGATAAATCCAATTAAAAAAAAAAAAGGAAAAGTGAACCACTCCTTCTGATGGATTTGTAACTTGCTACCTTACAATGACACACAGCGTGTTTGCAAATATTTCAGTGGCTAAGAGAAACCATATTACCAAGCCCATGTGCAAAACTGTCAGGGAAATACAATCTCACGTTCGAGAGAAGTAACAAATATCTAGAAACTATGACTTAATTATCCACAGTGAACTAGATTTGCCCAGGAGGCTTTATAATATGTGATTTTTCTGTGAAAACATCTGGAAATAGTGTGTTTGGGTAGCTCAATGGAGTATGAAAAATGGAGCAGAAGAACAATGTGATTCAAAGGTATTTGCTGTGTGGTATTGATGTGTCTGTGTATGAGAGGTGGGATAGGGAGCCTGTGGAGGCAGAGAGAGAAAGACTGAAAGGGAATTTTTAGCAGGTCCTGTGTGGTGATTTTCAGGGAAAGAAGGAGAGATGTCTAAAATAAAATTTATGAAGTTGGCCAAGGGACTGGTTGTAAACTCACAGTGATACCACTTTAAAGAAACTAGTTGCAAGGAGACTAATTATTTTTCAATGCATATGTAGTTAGAGTGTTTTATTTGAGTGTGTTGGGACCCGAGAAAGACCACCCCAAACTATGCCTCAATGACATATTGATTAGTTTTAATTAAAGTTACTTAAGAAAAGGCAGATGCAGGAGGAATACTTTGATCTTCCTCTCTGTCTCTCTAAGAGCAGAAAATAAATCTGCCATGTGAAAGGCGCCCTCTCTGAACTGAGTGGTAGAAAGACTTTTATCACCAGAGACAAGGAACTCCACCTGAGACGACTATATAAACAAAGCTTATTACTTCTTAACTATTCCCCAAGCCAAAACTTTGCTTAAATTCCTTATTAATTAAGAACCAAAGCCTGTTATTTTGTTCTGTCAATTCCTCTCAAATTTATTGCTTGTCTAAAATGTATAAACATTGTCTGCTTTGACTACCTCTTAGGTTCTATTTCCATAAGACCTCTATGTGCACCAATTACATCTGTTTCCTTTTCTCCTGTTAATCTGTCTGCATCAATTTTATTATGAGCCCAGTCATAAGAATTCAGGAGGGGTTGAGGGAGATTTCCCTCTCATTGACAAATGTATAGCCTGGGCCAAAAATGGATCCAATATGTCCACCCATGGCTCAATACGTCCACCTATGGTTCAATATATACACCTATGGTTCAATATGTACACATACAAAATGCGTACAACTGTGGTTGATTCATGATGATGTTTGACAGAAAACAGTGAAATTCTGTGAAGCAATTAGGCTTCAATTAAAAAATAAATTAAAAAATACCTTTGATGTCTATGCATTTTTGGAGGTTGGTTTTTTTGCAGATACTTAGCTTTGCATTGAATTTTGAATGTCTGGAGAATATGAAAACAAATGAATCAAGTACTATAAGTGGACAATATAAAATAAATCTTATGATAAGATTTAAGTGGCAAAATAAATCTTATGATAGCAGTAATTATACACTGGAAGATAAATTTTCTAAATAAAAGAAATAACATTTCTGTCTGTGAATGGAGATATCTAGGTGGTGCAGTGGCAAAGAATCAACCTGCTATTGCAAGAGACAACAGAGATGTGGGTTTGATTTCTGGGTTGGGGAGATCCCCTGGAATAGGAAACAGTAACCCACTCCGGTATTCTTGCCTGGAAAACTCCATGAACAGAAGAGCCTGGTGGTTTAGAGTCCCTGGGTCCGCAAAATGTCAGATATCACTGAGCAACTGAGCACACTCACACACTGTAAATATTTATTATTTTAATAAATGGCCAACAACTTATATGAGACAAGAAAAAAGTCTCAGAGAAACTGAATGCTAAAAACTAGATACCTCTTGATGAAGTATGAGGTATGATGGTGAAAGAGGAGAGTAACAAGCTGGCTTAAGACTCAGCTTTCAAAAAGCTAAGATCATGGCCCCATCACTTCAGGGCTAATAGTTAGGGAAAAAGTGGAATCAGTAACAGATTTTATTTTCTTGGGCTCCAAAATCACTGCAGATGGTGTCTGCAGCCATGAAATTAAGATCCTTGTTCCCTGGAAGAAAAGCTATAATCAACCTAGACAGTATATTAGAAAGCAGAGACATCACTTTGCCAACAAAGGTCTGTCTATTCAAAGCTATGTTTTTTTCCAGTAGTCCTGTATAAATGTGACAGTTGGACCATAAAGAAAGCTGAGCACCGAAGAATGGATGCTTTCAAATTGTGGGGCTGGAGAAGACTTTTGAGACTTCCTTGGATTGTAAGGAGATCAAGCCAGTGAATCCTAAAGGAAATCAACACTGAATATTTATTGGAAGTATTGGAGCTGAAGCTCCAATACTTTGGCCACCTTATGGAAGAACTGGCTCATTGGAAAAGATCCTGATGCTGAGAAAGTCAGAGAGCTGGAAGAGAAGGGGGTGACAGAGGATGAGATGGTTATAAAACATCATGAGTTTGAGCAAACTCTGGGAGATAGAGAAGGACAGGGAAGCATGGCTTGCTGCAGTCCATGGGGTTGCGAAAAGTCAGACCTGACTTACGATTGAAAAACAACAGCAAAGCAAGAAGAAACACCAAGAATATATGAAACAAATACATATCAAAAGAAGGAGTTGAAAACACAAATTCCACACTATACAAGGGCAATTGGGAAAGAGCTAGTTATCTGATTTTGGTGAATAAATGGAAAATAAAGCAGGAGGAGAATAAATCTCTATTTGCAGCTGAATGAATCAATGTTAGTAAGTATTACAGTTCAACTCATTTAGCACACCTCTTTGCCAAAGCCCAGGTGCTCGAGAATATGCTCTAATCTTGACCTTCAAAATTCACCAAAATTTTTAAGATTTGCTTATCTCACTGTTTTTTTTCTTAATATTACGTGTATTGAAAGCAGTGATAAGATTTGTTAGTTTTTCCATCAGAAGGAGATGAAACAGGGAGGCATGATTTTGACTTAATTACCAAGGCTCAGACATGAGACAATAGGATCATGAAGGATACCTTTGGCAATTAAAATAGAAAGAGATTAAATTCAGAGACTGGAAATTAAATCAATAGATTACAGTGATAGTCCTGATATTTGTGACAAATACTTGGATTAGATACCGATTATTTGTAGAATATAAAATTAAAGAAATTTAAAGTCATGGAGAAAATTTTGGGTACACTGACAATACAAATACTGTTTCAAGTAGTACAAAGAAAAAACAAAAGTCAGTGACAACAACAACAGCATGAGTCAATCCAAGTTCTAACTAAGGACTTTTAATAGAAGAACTATCCAGATAATAGGCCTTCTCTATAGTTCAGAGCTTCAGGTACTTATTGGTTTGGTACTTTTTGATAAGAAAAAAAGTGGCAACTATATTCTTCCATTTTTCCATCAGGTTCAATATAGATCTGCTTTTCTTAATGTACCAGAGAGATACAGGTATTAAGAAGGTGCTATTGAGAATATTGTCATAATAATTGAAAAGAAATGAGTACAGGCTGTATAACTGCCTTTTCTCTTATATATTCTAGATGTTAAAGTTTTGAGATTTATCTGTGGGGAAGGTGACTAATAGAGCATTGTGATATGAAATTCAACTTATCTAAACAGTGATTTCTTCAAGGTCATTCCCTGTTGTTTGCATTTAGGAGAAGCTCTGAAAATTATTCAAAGCCTGGTGTTTGTATTTATTACTTGTTTAGAAGATGATGTTCTGAGAGAATATATTTTTCTTGAGTTTAAAACTCTTCTGAATAACTGCTTCCTTGTATCTTAAAATAATAAAATTGCCTTATGACTTTCTAAAAAAATATATTTTTATATAAAGATTGGCTTCTATCAAAGTCACATGTTTACAAAGCAGAGAGACCTTGATGATTTTCTATTGCATTGATTTTAAAATAGCTTTGTGAAAACACTATTGAACTCTGCAAGGATGATCTGAAGTCTATACTATGAGCTGGCTTTTCATCCATGTTTTTGAGGGCAGTTGGGGGGCAGGTCTCATTGTGACTCCCTGGTTTTTATAAGCGTAGCAGTGAGTGAAATTCACAACAAGAAATATCCTTGGCTTACTCACAAGTATCAGTGAAATAAACAATTCACAGTGAAGCAGTCAAAGGAAGCAGTAATGGATGACGGACTAGCTGCAGCCTTTGTCTATCCAGGGTCCTTTTATTCTGAAGTACAGATCTTCACAAAGCAAAATTTAATGTGTACGAAAGAGATGTGTGCAAGTGTGTGTGTGTGTGTGTGTGTGTGTGACTGAAGTGAATGATTTGAAATAATTGGGCTGCCCTTATAAAAAAGGAAAGTTAAGTAGTAATGGGTAAAGTTATGAAAACCACTCAGTTTTTAATATTTGCCAGTTATTTTCCACTCAGTGCCTTCCTAACTTTCATGTCTATTGTTGAAAGAGGATAATAGGAGCTGCTAGCTAATAGATTTAACATTCTCTAAGGACTTAGTATACTTGTCATGTACTCAATAATGTTAATGCTTTAAAAACACAATTTGATATGTTTAACATTTGACTTGGAGAGTACTTCAACCTTACAGTAAAGATTCAAGAATAAGTACAGTGTGAAGAATACTTTAATCTCTTTTATACAGATACCCTTGTGGCTCAGATGGTAAAGAATCTGCCTGCAATGCAGGAGAACTGGGTTTGATTCCTGGGTCAGGAAGCTCTCCTGGAGGAGGTCATGGCAACCCACTCCAGTATTCTTGCCTAGAGAATTCCATGAACAGAGGAGCCTGGTGGACTACAGTCCATGGGATCATAAGAGTTGGACACAACTGAGCGACTAACACACAAACATACAAACTGTTAACCTTTTACCCCATTTGAATAAATAAAATATGGCTCTTTACTACAAGATTTTTCCATGTATTTCCTACAAATAGGATTATTATTTTATATAACTGGAGAATAGCCATTAGCTAATAATTTAGCAATGATTCAATAATTCTGTTTAATTTACAATCTATAATTCAGTTTTTACACTTGAATAAATAACTTCCTGTATAGCATTTTTTCATCAATGCAGGATATAAACATTATATTGTCTCATTTATTTGGTCCTTTACAAATTCAGAATATGACAACAGCATTTCTTCTATAACATTGATATTTTAACAATATAGTTATTTCCTACTTATATTTAATAGAAGACTCATAAATCTCTTTTTTCCTGATATTTCCTCAATATTAGGTACCCACTATGTATTTCTGGCTGTTGTGATGTGTTGCTGTCTGAAAATCACACCAGAAAGCACTTGATGCCCATTTGTTCCCATTGGTGATTCAAATGTTGAATACACAGACAAGATCATCCCTCATTTCTCCACTGTTTAACATACAATTTTTCCCTTGCAACTGATGAGCAATTTGTAAGAGAAGCATTTAAGGCATGAGAATATTCTATAACCATCTCCCCGCAGCAAAGTTTGTCATCTGTTGAGTCTTCACAACACTTTACCATATGGTTGCAAATGACAATTTTCCAGGTCTAATACCTGCTCCATATTCACTAGCTGACACTTGGTATTCTATTGTAAGCAACAGCCCCCTCCCCTTTATAAATGTATTTATGTGTGTTTATATATGTATGTATTATTTACCTGTTGATTTTTTCATACAGATTGATAGGTTTCTATTTTTCCAATTGTTTATAATTTATTATCATACTTAATTACCTTGGTAGTCAGATTAATCCAGATTTGACCAGTGGATCCCCTTAAGCTAGTACCTGTGCCCTGTGACATATCCCCGTAATTTTTTGAAAACTTCTTATTTATGACTTCATAGATTTGGAAAGAAGCTTTTCCTTTTAGTAGGAAATGCTGTCAGAGACCAAGATCTTAGTGTTAGGTGTCCTTATTTTTACTTGAATACATTTGTTTCTAGGCTCTTTCAGTGGTCAGAGGTAGGGGAAACATGCTATGTATATATTTCGATGTATTTTTGTATCTGTTTATCTATATATGCATATCAGTTAAGTTCAGTTTAGTCACTCAGTCATGTTTGATTCTTTGCCACTCTGTGAACTACAGCACGTCAGGCATCCCTGTCCATCACCAACTCCCAGAGTCCACACAAACCCATGTCCATTGAATCAGTGATGCCATCCAACCATCTCATCCTCTGTCATCCCCTTCTCCTCCTGCCCTCAATCTTTCCCAGCATTAAGGTCTTTTCAAATGAATCAGCTCTTGGCATCAGGTGGCCAAAGTATTGGAGTTTCAGCTTCAACATCAGTCCTTCCAATGAACCCCCAGGACTGTATAGTATACATATATACATGTGTATATACACATGTTACTTAACTATAGACATATAAACACATATTTTAGAAATTATGAATTCATACCTACAACTCCATATCTAACATTTCCACAAATTTTTATTTTTTATCTTTCTCCTTCAACTTTGAAAATTCTTACTTTCAAAATTTACAGATTTACTAATTTTCTCAATCTTATAGCACACCTAAGATAATTTCAGAATTGCTTTGTTCATAAAAATTAAAAGTGAAATGACCTAAAAAGAGTTCAGGACTTGTTTATAGATTCCCTTCCCATCATCTGACTTCCCTGGTGCCCTAGATAGTAAAGAATCTGTCTGCAATGCAGGAGACCCAGGTTTGATCCTTGGGTTGGCAAGATCCCCTGGAGAAAAGAATGGTTGTGTGCTCCAGTATTCTTGCTTGGAGAATTTCATGGACAGAGGAGCCTGGTGAGCTACAGTCCATGGGGATGCAAAGAATCAGACACAACTAAATGACTAACACTAGCACTTTCCCCTCACCAACTCATTCCACTCAAGACTGAATGCAAGTAATGTGTTCATAAGCTACTCAGATTAGTTCCTTTTTCTCCTTCAGTGTGTTTGTAGTATTCCTTTGAAAATAATTGGATTCGTTTGTTATCATTGTCTATATTTTATGTTCCCTTCCTTACCATTATTGTAAGCCTTTTTTTTAGCTTTGTTCATATTGAGGTTTTTTTAACTTTTATTTTTTATTATTTTTTAAAATATAACTTTATTTATTTTATTTTTTCTTCAAAATATATTTATTGAGTAAATATATCAGTTAAGCCACAATCAGTACAGAAATTACAGATCCTTTCCCTAAATCTAATGACCTTCATGTCTCAATCCTTTCATTCTTTTTTTTTTTTTTTTTTTTACTTTACAATATTGTATTGGGTTTGCCATACATCAACAATTGGAGGCTGGAACACGTGTATACCTGTGGCGGATTCATGCTGATGTATGGCAAAACCAATACAATATTGTAAAGTTATTGTAAGCCTTTTAAAAATTATTTATTTATTTTAACTGAGGATAATTACAATATTGTGATGGCTTTTGTCACACATCGACAGGAAACAGCCATAGGCATACATGTGTCCCCTCTCTTCTGAACCCCCTTCCCACCTCCCTCCCCAACCCATCTCTCCAGGTAGTCACAGAGCACTGGGTTTGTGTTCGCTGTGTCATACATTAAACTCCCACTGGCTATTATACATGTGGTAATGTATATGTTTCAATGCTATTCTATCATTCTCCCACTGTGTCCAAAATCTGTTCTTTATGCCTATGTCTCCTTATCTGCCCTGCATGTAAAATTGTCAGTACCATCTTTCTAGATTCCATATATATGCATTAATATACCATATTTGTCTTTCACTTTCTGACTTAACTCCGTATAATGGACTCTCGGTTCATCCACCCCATTAGAACTGATTAAAATGCACTCTTTTTTAAAGCTGAGTAACATTCCATGGTGCATATGGAAAACAACTTTCTTATCCATTCATCATTTGCTGTGCAGAAACATTTAAGTTTGATGAGGTCCCACTCATTGAATTTTGCTTTCTTTGTGTTTTTGATGTCACATCCAAAAAGTCATTGCTCGACCCTGTATGCAAGACAGGGAAAGAGACACAGATGTGTATAACGGGCTTTTGGACTCAGAGGGAGAGGGAGAGGGTGGGATGATTTGGGAGAATGACATTCTAACATGTATACTATCATGTGAATTGAATCGCCAGTCTATGTCTGACGCAGGATGCAGCATGCTTGGGGCTGGTGCATGGGGATGACCCAGAAAGATGTTATGGGGAGGGAGGTGGGAGGGGGGTTCATGTTTGGGAATGCATGTAAGAATTAAAGATTTTAAAATTTAAAAAATAAAAAACTAAAATTAAAAAAAAAAAAGTCATTGCTGAGTCCAATGACCTAGTCATTTCTTCCCTATGTTTTGTCTTAGGATTTTATGGTATCATGTTTTATATTTAAATTTTTGATCCATTTGAAGTTAATTCTGTGAGTGGTGTAAAATAAGGATCCAAATTCATTTTTCTTCATTTTCATCCAGCTTTCCCAGCACCATTTGGTGAAGAGACTGTTCTTTCCCTATTGCATGCTTTGGCTTTCTTGTCAAATATTATTTGACTGTACACATTGGTGTTTAATTCTGGGCTCTCTATTCTGCTCTATTGATCTATATGTCTATTTTTATGTTGGTACCATACTAGTGTGATTCTTGTGACTTTGTCCTTTTACAGAATTGCTTGGCTTTTAGGGGTAATTTGTGAGTTCACAAGCTTTTTAGGGTTTTTTATTTTATTTCTGTAAAGTATACAATTGGAATTTTGGCAGAAATTTCATTAAATCTATAGATGACTTTGGGTAATGTGGACATGTTAACAATATTAATTCTTCCAATCAATGAACACAATATATCTTTTCACTTGTTTTTGTCTTTAGCTTTTTTCAAAGTTCTTGTTGTTTTCAATGTATAGATATTTCACTTTCTTGGTTAAATGTATTCTTGGATATTTTGTTTATTTTTTACTTCTATTGAGACTATGATAGATATTTTTCCTTTCTTTTATATTTTTTAGCTTATTTTTTCTTTCTTTTCTTTTTTAGCTTCTCCCTTATCCAGCAGATCTTCCCAACCCAAAAATCAAACTGGGGTCTCCTGCATTGGAGGTAAATTCTTTAACAACTGAGCTATCAGAGAAGTCCCCTTCTTTTTTTCAGATGAATGAATTGTATAGAAATCATTAGTAAACAAAAATGTAACATTTCTGTATGTTGCTTTCATATGTTACAAATTTAATGAATGTATTCATTATCCAACAGATAGTCTTTGGGGATTTTCTGTTTACAAAATCATTTTTATGCAAATTGTACAATTTTACTTCTTCCTTTATGATTTGTATGCCTTCATTTCTTAGTGTTGACTAATTGCTCTAGCTAAGGCTCAGAGTACTAAAATGAATAAGAGGGAGGAAAATAGGAATCCTTGTCTTTTTCTTGATCTTAAATAAGAAGTTTTCATATTTTCATGTTAGCTGGGTTTTGTCATTTATGGCCTTTATAATGTGAGATGTGCTCTTTCTATACCAAATTTATTGAGAGTTTCTATCATGAATGCATACTATATTTTTTCCAATGCTTTTTGGTGGCATGTGATTTTTTATCTTTTGTTCTACCAATATAATATTTTACATGTCTTGATTTGCAGGTATGAATCATCCTTGCATCGCATATATAAATCTCACTTGGTCATGGTGTATAATTCTGTTGGTGTGTTATTGAATTTGGTTTGCTATTGTTCTTTTGAGAATTTTTAAATACATGCTCATTAGGCATATTACTCTATAGTATTTTTTTTTCTTATAGTGGTCCTCATATGACTTTCATATAAAGGGAATGCAGGCTTCATAGAATGAGTTTGGAAATGTTTACTCCTCTTCAATTTTTTGGAAGAGTTTGAGAAAGAATGGCATTTTTTTTTTTAATTGGTAGAAAAGAAAGTTTATTAGAACTTTTTCCTTATTAAATCTTGGTAGGTATTGTTTCTACCAATGGATAAAATATTTCATCCATCAATTTTAACTTATCTAATTTGTCAGTGTATAATCTGTTCATAGTAGCCCCTTATGGTCTTATGCATTTCTGTAGTATCAGGGAGAATAACTTAGTTTGAAAAGTGTTAGTTTCTCAGTCGTGTCTGACTCATTGTGACCCCATGAACTGTAGACTGCCAGTCTCCTCTGTCCATGGGATTCTCCAGACAAGAATACTGGAGTGGGTAGCCATTCCATTCTCCAGAGGATCTTTCTGCTCCAGGGATCAAATGGAAAGCCATTCTCTTCTCCAGGGGGTCTTTCTAACCCAGGGATTGAACCCTGGGTTTACTGCATTACAGATGGATTTTTTACCATCTGAGCCACCAGGGAATATCAGAGAGAATGACTTAGTTTAACTGATGGGAAATAGACAGGGAAACAGTGGAAACAGTGTCAGACTTTATTTTGGGGGGCTCCCAAATCACTGCAGATGGTGACTACAGCCATGAAATTAAAAGATGCTTACTCCTTGGAAGAAAAGTTATGACCAACCTAGATAGCATATTCAAAAGCAGGGACATTACTTTGCCGACTAAGGTCCGTCCAGTCAAGGCTATAGTTTTTCCTGTGGTCATGTATGGATGTGAGAGTTGGACTGTGAAGAAGGCTGAGCGCCGAAGAATTGATGCTTTTGAACTGTGGTGTTGGAGAAGACTCTTGAGAGTCCCTTGGACTGCAAGGAGATCCAACCAGTCCATTCTGAAGGAGATCAACCCTGGGATTTCTTTGGAGAGACTGATGCTGAAGCTGAAACTCCAGTACTTTGGCCACCTCATGCGAAGAGCTGACTCATTGGAAAAGACTCTGATGCTGGGAGGGATCGGGGGCAGTAGGAGAAAGGGACGACCGAGGATGAGATGGCTGGACGGCATCATGGACTCGATGGACATGAGTCCGAGTGAACTCCGGGAGATGGTGATGAACAGGGAGGCCTGGTGTGCTGCGATTCATGGGGTCGCAAAGAGTCGGACACGACTGAGCCACTGAACTGACTGAACTGAACACTACTTATATAATAATGATATATTTCTTTAAAAAAAAAAAAAGATTAGTTTTCTTTTCTGGACCCTTCCAAAAGCTTTTATAGTTTCCTTTGTTTCTGCACTAATCAATATTATTTCCTTATTCCACAGACTGGGCTTAAATTTTTCCTCTTCTGGTACCTTGAGATATAAAGTTAGGTTGGTTATTTGAGATTGCTTTGCATCGCTTTGGGTAGTATGGATATTTCAACAATATTAATAATTATAATCTATAAATGTAGAATAGCTTTCCATTTATTTGTGTCTTCTTCAATGTTTTATTAATGTTTTAAAGTTTTCAAAACTTTGAAAAGAAATTTTGAAAAAAAGATACAGATCTTTTATATCCTTGGTTAAATAAGTATGTTCCTAAATATTATTCTTTTTAGTGCAATTTGATATATGGCAAAACCAATACAATATTGTAAAGTAATTAACCTCCAATTAAAATAAATAAATTTATATTAAAAAAAAGAGAAGAAGAGCAAACCCATAGAAAGAAGGTCATTGACAAACATAAAACTTATAAAATATGCCAGTAAACTTAATTAACTAATAACTTCTATTAAAAAAACTCTGATAGTTTATTGATAGCTTTTTATTAGTGTATAGAAACACAACAGAATTTTGTATATTGATTTTGTATTCTTTAACTTTGATTAGTTCAGTAGGCCTTTTGTTTTTGTTGTTGTTGTTGGTTTGGTTTTTTGTGGACTCTTTAGGGGTTTCTATATGTAGGATTACATCATTTGGAAATAGTTTCATTTTAGTTTATTCCCTTACAATTTAGTTGTCTTTTATTCTTTTCTTTTTCCTTGTCTGATTGCTGTGGCTGAGACTTCCAATACTATACTGAATAAAAGTAGCAAGAGTGGGTATCTTTGTCTTGCTTCTGATTTTAGAGCAAATATTTCAGCATTTCACTATTGAGTATGATGTTAACATTGTTATATATTGCCTGTACTATGGTGAAGTATATTTTCTCTATACTCACTTCATTGATATTTTTTATCGTAAATGGGTGTTAAATTTTGTCAAATGCTTTTTCATTGTCTGTTAAGAAGGTCATATAATTTTTAACTTTTATTTTGTTAGTGTAGTATATCATGTTGACTGATTTATTGATGTAGAACCATCTATCCCTGGAATAAATCTCAGTGATCATGGAGTATGTTCCTTTCACATTGCTGAGTTCAGTTTGCTAATATTTTCCTGAATATTCTTGCTTGTATGTTCATCAGGTATAATAGCATATAATTTTAATTTATTGTGGTATTGTCTGAATTTGGTATCAGGGTAATGCTGACCTCATAAAATGAGTTTGGACGTTTCCCTTCTTGCAATTTTTTTGAAAAATGTGAAAAACTATTATTAATTATCTTTGAATGGATTGTAGAATTCATTAGTAAGACTATCTAATCTTGGATTTATTTTTGTTGGGACATATTTGACTACTTATTCAATCTCCTTATCTAATCATGGGTGTATTCAGATTTCTAAATCTTCATGACTCAGTCTTGGGAGGTTGCATGGTTCTAGGAATGTATTCAATTTGTCTAGATTGTCCAATTTATTGGTGTATAACTTTTCATAGTATCTTCTATGAATCTTTGTATTTCTGTGATATCAGGTTCATTCTCTCCTCTTTTATTTCAGATTTTATTTATTTGAGTCCTCTCTCTTTTATTCTTAGTGAATTCAGATAAAAATTTTAAAACCTTGTTTTATCTTTTCAAAGAAAAAACTTTTAGCTTCATTGATCTTTTATTTTTTTTAGCCTGTATTTTATTTGTGTCTGCTCCAATTTTTGCTGTTTCCTTCCTTTTGTTTACATTGAACTTTGTTTTTGTTTCTTTTCTAGCTCTTTGAGGTATAAATTAGTTTGTTTGAGAATGTTCTTATTTCTGGAGGTAGGCGTGAGTTTCTGTGGAGGAGCTGTTCAGCTAATTTCAGGTCTTTGTTAAGAGGGAATTTTTCCATATGTAGTTGTAGATTTGGTGTGTCCATTTGAGGAGGTGAATGCAAGATATTCCTATGTAAACATTTTGAACTGACTTTCTGAGGTTTATATTCTCATCTGGAGAATCTGTCATTCCGCACAAGGGCACATTCAATTAAAGAAAGAGAGTTAATTCTTAGCTGCTAATTTGCAATCACAAAATATGTTTCTAACCCACTCTGTTAGCACCGAGGATCGAAGCATGTTGTTGGCACCATGGAAGAAAATAGATGAGCAGGCATGTGTGTCCTTAGAAAGTACTGTCTGGAAAGGCAGGCAAGATCCATCTTTTATGTTCTCTTTTGAAGATGTATATGCATTAATAAATAATGACAATTATAGTTACTTTTAATACTCATACATTGGCTAAGTGTTTCTAATATAGAGTTACAGTTTTCTAATTATATTTTTCACTTTTCTCCTTTTTCAGTTGTTTTATATGCCTTAGTATCCCTGATTGTCATTATTCCCTTTCAACCTAAGCTCCTCAGAATCTCTTGAAAGACAGTATAGTGGTGATGAACTCTCTCAGCTTTTGTCTTGGAAAGCCTTATTTCATCTCCATATACGATGGGTAATTTTGCTGGACAAAGTATTCTTGCTTGGCAATTTTTATCTTTCAACATTTTGAATATGGCATTCTATTCCTTCCTGGCCTGTAGACTTTTTTTCTGAGAAATTGCTGATAGCCTCATGGGGGTTCTTTTGTAGGCTACTTTCTATTCTTTCCCTGACTAGCTTTAAGGTTCTTTACCATTGTTTGGTCATTTCATTATAATGTGTCTCGGAGAAAGTCTTTTTGTACAGATAAAACAGAGAATTTTATTAGCTTTCTGGACCTGTATATCCCAATTTTCTCCCCAGGATTGGTAATGTCTTGCTATTATTTCCTTAAATAAACTCTCTGCCTCCTTATTCTTTTCCTCTTATGCTACATCAATTATTACATTAAATATAATAGACTGTAGTAGCTCTCATTGTGTTTCACCACTTTTGAAAAATCTTAGTTTTCTCTCCTCCTCTAACTGAATTATTTGTATATCCCTATGTCCAAGTCATTAATTCTTTGTTCCATCTGATCAGCCCTGTCACTAATGTTTTCTATAGCATTCTTCATCTCATTCATTGAATCTTCAGTGTTACCTTTTTTTTTTTTTTGGTTCAATTTTGTGTGTGTGTATGTATAAAGTTTTAATTTTATTAGTAAAGAACTCACTAATTTTAATTTTATTGGTAAATAACTCACTAATTTTCACTAATTTTACTCTTGAGTATGGAAAAGCCTCTTCTTGTAGCTCATTGTTTTCCTGCATATGAGCATTTTGCATTCTTTATGAATTAGATCCTAATAGCCCATGCTTTTGAGTTTGATTGCTGAAGAATCATCATGTTTTGTGTGTGTGTGTGTGTGTGTGTGTGTGTGAGATACTATAGTTCCTTGATTTTGTGTGTGTATGTGTTTGTAGATAAGTACTTCTGCTTTGGCATTTGAAGTACTAGACATCTCCTTAATTGTATTCTATGTCTTCTTTCAATTCAATAGGCTATGAAAAATCTTTTGTCTTCCAGAAAGTGGCACTCTAGCTCAAGTTTGCCCTGTATGTCTGCTATAGCTGGACCTCATGGATTCACTCAGGAGCACACACAAAGAACTGGCAGTAGAATAGGGGAAAGTATAGGCTCGGCACGTGGGACTTTGGGGTGATTGCCCCAGGACAGTGGAGATACTCTAGTGGGGGTATTCTTGGGGGTTTGCAGGTGGACTTCTTGCTGAATTTCTGAAGCAGCCAGCAGGAAACACGCTTTTAATGCATCCAAACTGATCTCTATCCCATTATGATGGTGCACTGGAATCTCTCTTCAGGCAGGGTGGACTTTCACAAATTCTCTTTTACACATGTGTATCTACCACGTTTGTAGCCAGTGGGTTCTTTTCATTACTAGTCATGGTGAATGGTGTTGGGCAATTTTGATATGGATTCATAGCCCTTATTGACATCTGTTTGTTTATTTTCAGATGCACAGAAACCTCTTGGGCCACTTGGTGTAATGTACAGAGGCACTTTTGTTTAATTATGGATATCTAATTAGTTTTTTTTTTAATTTTAGTTTTTTATTTTTTAAATTTTAAAATCTTTAATTCTTACATGCATTCCCAAACATGAACCCCCCTCCCACCTCCCTCCCCATAACAACTTTATGGGTCATCCCCTTGCACCAGCCCCAAGCATGCTGCATCCTGCGTCAGACATAGACTGGCGATTCAATTCACATGATAGTATACATGTTAGAATGCCATTCTCCCAAATCATCCCACCCTCTCCCTCTCCCTCTGAGTCCAAAAGTCCGTTATACACATCTGTGTCTCTTTCCCTGTCTTGCATACAGGGTCGTCATTGCCATCTTCCTAAATTCCATATATATGTGTTAGTATACTGTATTGGTGTTTTTCTTTCTGGCTTACTTCACTCTGTATAATCGGCTCCAGTTTCATCCATCTCATCAGAACTGATTCAAATGAATTCTTTTTAACGGCTGAGTAATACTCCATTGTGTATATGTACCACAGCTTTCTTTAAAGGAGAGAGAAAAGAGGAAGACTTTGTGCTACCACAATTCTGATGGCCTTCCTCTCAGAATACTAACTTTTGAAGTTGATACTGATACTTTTTCAGCAAAATTATGTCTTTGACTAGTCAAGTGATCAGTGATTTATAGTAGTCTTCATAGTAGACAGTGGATTGCAACAAATGTGAGTGAAACACACATTTTTATTATCAAATTTTTGAGAAATAACAATTTGGTAGCTAATTTTCCATTATAAAAGATTTTTTAAGTTAATTTATGCCATAAGAATTTCCTGCAAATGAGTATGGTTTAAAATGCTAAAACATAGTTAAGTATTTAAAATGTAATACAATATAAGGCAAGAACATTTGTAGCAAGGATATTAAAACTGTTCTTTTGCAGCAAAGTCTAAGGTAGAGCTCTTCAACCTCTATGTCCTGCTCATATTTCACTTAGAACTAGGTGATAATTTACTACAGTTTTCACTGACACAGCCATCTAGTGGCTTTGCAAAATTGCACAGGATATGGCACAACTGATTAATACAGGAAGTGAGTGGCAGGTGCTACCGCACTGAATACTTTTCCCCTAATGCCAAAGACTAGGTGCAATCAGCTGTTCCACCTGCTTCTACTTGAGGATACTTTGTTTTATTCACTAATAGTCTCCATTTGTTCTTGAGTAAATGTATCAGTATGTAATATGTGGCTGAAGGTATTAAAGGTTTCATTCATCATTTAAGCAGGTGTTAAAGAGGAACTCAGGTGGCTCAGATGGTAAGGAATCTGCCCACAATGCAGGAGTCCCGGGTTTGATCCCGGAGTTGAAAAATCCTTTCAAGAAGGGAATGGCAACCCACTTCAGTATTCTTTCCTGGAGAATCCATGGAAAAGGGAGCCTGGTGAGTGACAGTCCATGGGATGGTAAAGAGTCAGACAGAACTTAGTGACTAACTCATACACACACACACACACACACACACACACACTTCTTAACTATACATTTCTTTTTCAAATTCCAGAACAAAACCATAGCAGGATTGAAACTAAAGAATGGAGTTCTATCAAATAAATCCTATTTAATGTCAGTGTCAGAGTTGATACCAATAGCTCTTCACTTAACAAAAAATCCAGGACAGTTATTAAATGACATGGGAAGTTGAGACAATATGAAATTAATTAGAATTGTTTTGGGAAAATTGGGATGTGGGGCGACTCAAAATTCATGTTAATATTCCCTCCTTTAGGATTTCTAGAGACTATAGAGGGTATTAAAAATAAATCCACAAGAACAATTTATTTATGAATTCATGAATCTACTCATTTTTATTCAAAATGTACAAGTCACTATAACATGATTTTATGGATATTAATTTGTATATTATTCTTGGGTGGTCTTAAAATATATCTACAAATTATTTGTTATACATCTTTCCAAATATTAGAATCTAATTTTCCTCCACTTGACTTTGAATTGTTCTCAAGTCATTTATAACAAAAATGAAAAATGGGACAGAATTCATATTGTGTGACTTTTGGGACCTTTTCAGAAAAGGCACTGTGGCCTCTCCCTCTCGAATCACTCATTCTGAGGGAGGCTGCTTGTAAGAACACTCAAATGGTTTGACAAGTAGCTGAGGAGGAACTGTAACCTCCTGTCAGCAGTCATGTGAGGGAACCAACTGGTAAGCAGTGCTTGTAGCTTTAGCTAAGCCTTCAAATGACTGAGGCTCTGGGCAAATCGTGGCTGCAAACTTATGGAACACTGAGGGGGAAAAAAATAATCTCGCTAAGCTACCCCTAATTCCTGACAAACAACTGTTTCTTTTCAGCTACTATATTCAGAGTAATTTTGTTACACAGCAATATTAGTAAAGCACTCATTTTAGAAAATTAAAATCTGGCAGGAGCAATCATATATAAACATAAATGATTAAAATGTAAAACAAAATGTAAACAAAGGACTGCAACTTAATAGGGAGAAAGGCATTCTCAATGGAAGATCAGTGAGAGCTTTGTGAAAGAATTATAAACGCTGAAAGTTGAAACTTAGGCTGTTGAGAGGTAAAGGAAATGGCAACCTACTCCAGTACTCTTGCCTGTGAAATCCCACTGACAGAAGAGCCTGATAGGTTACAGTCCATGACGTCCCTAAGAGGTGGACATGATTGAGTGACTTCGCATGGTCACTTTCCCAACTGGAGAGGTAGAGACATTGAGAAAGTTAATTACAGGGGATTCAAATGCTTAATCTCTTCCAAAATTAAGAAGAGGTGAGAAGATACACAGAAGAACTATACAAAAAAATGTCTTAATGACCCAGATAGCCATGATGGTGTAGTCACTCACCAAGAGCAAGACATCCTGAAGTGTGAAGTCAAGTAGACCTTACGAAGCATTACTACAAACAAAGCTAGTTGAGGTGATGGGATTCCAGCTAAGCTATTTCAGATCCTGAAAGATGATGCTGTTAAAATGATGCACGCAACATGTCAGCAAATTTGGAAAAGTCAACAATGGCCACAGGAGTGGAAAAAGCCAGTTTTCATTCCAGTCACAAAGAAGGGCAATGCCAAAGAATATTCAAACTACCATACAACTGTGTTCATTTCATATGCTAGCAAAGTAATTCTCAAATCCTTCAAGCTAGGCTTCAGCAGTATGTGAGCTGAGAATTTCCAGATGTATAAGCTGATTTTAAAAAGGCAGAGGAACCAGAGATCATAGAAAAAGCAAGGGAATTCCAAAACACACAGACACACACACAGACACACACAGACACACACAGACACACACACACACACCTACTCTTGCTTCATTGACTAACATTAAAGTCTTTGACTGCGTGGTTCACAACAAGCTGTGGGAAACTTTTAAAGAGATGAGAATAACAGACTACCTTACCTGTCCCTAAGAAACCTGTATGCAGGCAAAGAAGCAATAGGTAGAACTGAAAATGGAAAAGTGGACTGGTTGAAAATTGGAAAAGGAGTATGTCAAGGCCCTATTTTGTCACACTGCTTATTTAACTTGTATGCAGAGTGCATCATGTGAAATTCCAGGCTGGATGAATCACGAGCGTGAATCAAAATTGCTAGAAGAAATATCAACCTGAGATATGCAGATGATACCACAATAATGTCACAGTGAAGAGGAACTAAAGAACTTCTTGATTAAAGTGAAAAAGGAGAATGAAAAAGCTGGCTTAAAACTCAACATTCAAAAAATGTAGATCATGACATCTGGTCCCATCACCTCATGGCAAATAGATGGGGAAATTGGAAACAATGGCAAATTTTTATTATCTTGGGCTCCAAAATCACCATGGATGGGGACTGCAGCCATAAAATTAAAAGATGCATGCTCCTTGGAAAAAAAGTTACGACAAACGTTGACAGTATGTTAAAAAGCCGAGACATCACTTTACTAGCAAAGGTCCATATAGTCAAAGCTATGGTTTTTCCATTAGTCATATATGGATGTGAGAGTTGGACCATAAAAAAGCTGAGTGCCAAATAATTGGTGCTTTTGAATTATGGTGCTGGAGACAATCTTAAGATTCCATTGTACAGCAAGGATATCAAACCAGCCATCCTAAAGAAAATCAAGCCTGAATATTCATTGGAAGAACTGATGTTAAGCTGAAGTTACAATAATTTGGCAACCTGATGTGAAGAGTCAACTCATTGTATAAAACTCTGATCCTGGGAAAGATTGAGTACAGAAAGAGAAAGGGATGACAGAGGATGAAGTAATTTTATGGTGTCACTGACTCAATGATATGTGTCTGAGACAAATCCCTGGAGATAGGAAAGGAGAGGACAGACTGTCATTCTGGAATCCTTGGGATTGCGAAGTTTCAGATATGACTTAGTAACTGAACAAAAACAACAGCAAAGGATTCAAAGTCAGAGGCCGAAAAGTGTGGGACTAAATTTAGACAACCATAACAATTTTACTTTGATTGTGATTTACTATACACACACATACACACAAAGTGGGAAAAGTGAAAGTGTTATTCGCTGAGTTGTGTCTGACTCTTTGCAACCCGTTGGACTATAGCCCACCGGACTCATTAATTCATTAATGGAATTCTCCAGGCAAGAATTCTGGGTAGCCATTCACCTTTCCTGGGGATCTTTCTAACCAGCATCAAACATAAGTCCCCTACACTGAAGACAGATTCTTTGCCTTCTGAGCCACCAGGGAAGCCCATGTATATATATTAAAACAATACTATTGTTGTAGGTTGGAATCAGTTTTTATACAGCCTTGATTCTAAAGACATTTGAATATTATTTAATATGAACTTTATGCATATCAAAGAGTAATAATTATAGGTAATGCAATTTATAAGGAAAGAAATCTTGGATATGTTAGTATCTGATTTCAGATACAGAGTTTCTAAGTGTTTCCCTGATATGCCTTCATCAAATCAGCAGAATTTATTTGACTGTGGCATCATTAGTGATTATTAATCTTCTATTTCTGTAAAAGTTAAGAAGAGCTGATAATCTTGACCTGAGCATCACTGAATTTAAGAATAAAAAATTTCAATCAAGTTCTAAGGAAACTATGGACTAAACAGAAGGAGAAGATATTAAGAAAATGTGGCAAGAATACACAGAAGAACTAAGCAAAAAAGATCTTAATGACCCAGACAACCATAATGGTGTGCTCACTCACCTAGAGCCAGACATTCTGGAGTCTGAAGTCAAGTGGGCCTTAGGAAGCAGCACTTCGAACGAAGCTAGTGGAGATGATGGAATTCCAACTGAATTCCAACTATTTCAAGTCCTAAAAGATGATGCTGTCAAAGTGTTGCACTCAATATACCAGCAAAATTGGAAAATTCAGCAGTGACAACAAGGACTGGAAAAAGTCAGTTTTCATTCCAATCTCCCAAAAAGGCAATACCAAAGAATATTCAAACTACTGAAAAATTATACTCATCTCACACACTAGCAAAGTAATGCTCAAAATTCTCCAAACCAGGCTTCAATAGTAGGTGAACCAAGAACTTCCATATCTTCAGCTGAAATTGGAAAAGACAGAGGAACCATAGATCAAATTGCTAACATCTGTTGGATCATAGAAAAAGCGAGAGAGTTTCAGAAAAATATCTACTTCTGCTTTATTGACTACTCCAAGACCTTTGATCGTGTGGATCACAACAAACTGTGGAAAATTCTTCAAGAGATAGAAATACCTGACCACCTTACCTGCCTCCTGAGAAATTTATGTGCAGGTCAAGAAGCAACAGTTAGAACTGGACATAGAACAATAGACTGGTTCTAAATTGGGAAAGGGGTATGTCAAGGCTCTTTATTGTCATCCTGTTATTTAACTTATATACACACTACATCATGCAAAATGCTGGGCTGGATGAAGCACAAGCTGGAATCAACATTGCTGGGAGAAACACCAATAACCTCAGATATGCAGATGACATCACCTTTATGGCAGAAAGTGAAAAGGACTGAGGAGCCTCTTGATGAAAGTAAAAGAGAAGAGTGAAAAAGCTGCCTTAAAACACAACTTTCAAAAACTAAGATCATGACATTTGGCCCCATCACTTCATGGCAAATAGATGAGGAATCAATGGAAACACCGAGAGACTTTATTTGTTTGTTTGTTTGTAGGTGGGGTGGGGGGGTGGGGGGCTCTAGAATCACTGCAGATGGTGACTGCAGCCATGAAATTAAAAGACGCTTGCTCCATGGAAGAAAGTTATGACCAGCCTAGACAGCATATTAAAAAGCAAAGACATTGCCAAAAAAAGTCCATCTAGTTAAAGCTACGGTTTTTCCAGTAGTCATGTATGGGTATGAGAGTAGGATCATAAAGAAAACTGAGTACTAAAGAAGTGATGCTTTTGAGCTGTGATGTTGGAGAAGACTCTTAAGAGTCCCTTGGACTACAAGAAGATCAAACTAGTAAATCCTAAAGAAAATCCACCCTAAATATTCATTGGAAGGACTGATGCTGAAGCTGAAGCTCCAATAATTTAGCCACCTGATGTAAAAAACTGATTCACTGGAAACGACCATGATGCTGGGAAAGACTGAAGGCAGGAGGAGAAGGAGAAGAGGGAGGATGAGATGGTTGGATGGCATCACCAACTCAATAGAAATGAGTTTGAGTAGGCTCTCGGAGTTGGTGATGGACAGGGAAGACTGGCCTGCTGCAGTCCAGGGGGTCACAAAGAGTCAGACATGACTGAGTGGCTGAAATTAACTGATGAGACACTTACCAAAATTGACCATATGCTAAATCATAAAATAATCCTTATTGAAATTCAGTTTCTTCTTTGTCTGAAATGGAATTAAGATAGAAATCATGAACATATATATGAATAGAAAATCTCTAACTCTTATCACATTAGCTCCAGGTAGGGAACAAAATCAAAATTAAAAGGAGAAAAAAGTTTTAACTTTTTTTCTGGCTAATGAAGGCTAATAATGGCTAATGATGATTGGGTACTTCAAAATGAGGGAAATGTAGCAACAGCAGTACTTAGAAAAAATGTGGTATTTCACACATATAAAATACAAAGGGAAAAACTGAAAATTAACTAGGTAAAATTCTACCTCCTAAAGGTAGAAAAACAACAGCAAAATGAAACCAAGTTACTGAAGTAGAAAATAAGAAAATTAGGGGAAAAAACTATAAAAACTGTTAATGAATATAAGCAGAGCTTAAAAAGCCCCAAATTGGCTCTTTAAAAAGATTAATAAAATTAAGTAAAATTTGGCAAAATTGATGGAGGGGTAAAAATAAAACAATATAAAAATGACCACTATCAGAAATCAAAAGGAAAAATTTCAAAAGAAAGTATAGGCTTTAAACAGATAATAAGAGAATGTGATGAATAACTTTAAGCTAATGGTTTTGATTAATTTTAATTTTTGTTTAGATAGAAAAACTGAAACAATTTTGTAACGTTGAAGTGAGAAGGTAAGGTTATTGCAGTAAAAAAAAATTGTATGCCTGTGTTTCTCAGTAACATTTGTGTTAAATTATTCAACAAAATATTAGCAAGTCAAATTCTATAATATATAAAGAAGTTACTACAGAATTTCATGGTCTTGATCCAGGAAATGAAACATCATTTTACACTGGAAAATCTATACTGTGTTTCACCACATTAACATGAAAAGAATGATATGATCTTATGGATGTACACTGAGCACACATTAAAAAGATTCAAGTCATTCATGTAAAAGAAAAAATAGCAAACTATGAATAGAATATAATTTCCTTAATCTGATGTATAATTTATACAAAAAAATCCAAATAAATCATAGTTAATGGTGAATGATTGCAAATATTTGCGTTAAGTACAGTCTCTTGCCTGCCCATACCAGTCCTCATGAATTCATCAACTAGTTTAGCTGAACTTTTCAGTGTTTGGTTTTGTCCTGTAAAGAAATCCTGCAGTCACCGGTCTTTCTCCAAATTTGGGGTTGTTTAGTTATCTTAATACCTCAGTTATTTGATGGTTTCAAAAAAAGTTGTGAACTTTAAATTTTATGTTGCTTTTTCTTGCTTTAAATTTGAGAGTGATGGTTTATCAGCTCTTTCAATCCCCACACAGAAACGGGTCTTAAAAGCATTTATTAGAACATGCTATTCAACATGACAGTAAGTATGTTAAAAAATGCTCTATATCAATGTCTTTTTTTCTGACCTCATTTTTATTTATTTATTTAATAATAAAATAATGGCTATCATTTTTTGTTTGTTTTAATTAATTTATTATTTTACTTTACAATGGTGTATTGGTTTTGCCATACATTGACTTGAATCTGCCATGAGTGTATATGTGTTCCCCATCCTGAGCCCTCCCACTTACCTCCCCATCCCATCCCTCTGGATCATCCTAGTGCACCAGCCCCGAGCCCTTGTTTCATGCATGAAATCTGGACTGGCAATTAGTTTCACATGTGATATATTACATGTTTCAATGCCATGCTCCCATATCATCCTGCCCTCACCCTCTCCCACAGAGTCCAAAAGAATGTTCTATACATCTGTGTCTCTTTTGCTGTCTCACATACAGGGTTATTGTTACCTTCTTTCTAAATCCCATATATATGCATTAGTATACTATATTGGTGTTTTTCTTTCTGGCTTACTTCACTCTGTATAATAGGCTCCAGTTTCATCCACCTCATGATTCAAATGTATTCTTTTTAATGGCTGAATAATATTCCATTGTGTATATATACCACAGCTTTCTTATGTATTCATCTGCTGATGGACATCTAGGTTGCTTCCATGTCCTGGCTATTATAAACAGTGCTGCGATGAACATTGAGGATAGTTGTGTCACTTTCAATTCTGGTTTCTTCAGTGTGTATGCCCAGCAGTGGAATTGCTGGGTCATATGGCAGTTCTATTTCCAGGTTTTTAAGGAATCTCCACACTATTCTCCATAGTGGCTATACTAGTTTGCATTCTCACCAACAGTGTAAGAGGGTTCCCTTTACTGCACACCCTCTCCAGCATTTATTGCTTGTAGACTTTTGGACAACATTCCTTCTGACTGGTGTGGAATGGTACCAAACTGTGGATTTGATTTGCATTTTTCTGATAATGAGTGATGTTGAGAATCTTTTCATGTGTTTGTTATTCATCTGTATGTCTTCTTTGGAGAAATGTCTGTTTAGATCTTTGGCCCAATTTTGGTTGGGTTTTTTATTTTTCTGGAATTAAGCTGCAGGAGTTGCTTGTATATTTTTGAGATTAATTCTTTGTCAGTTGTTTCATTTGCTGTTATTTTCTCCCATTCTGAAGACTGGCTTTTTACCTTGCTTATAGTTTCCTTTGTTGTGCAAAAGCTTTTAATTTTAATTAGGTCCCATTTGTTTATTTTTGTTTTTATTTCCAATATTCTGGGAGGTGAGTCATAGAGGATCCTGCTGTGGTTTGTGTCAGAGAGTGTTTTGCCTATGTTCTCCTCTAGGAGTTTAATAGTTTCTGGTCTTAAGTTTAGATCTTTAATCCATTTTGAGCTTATTTTTGTGTATGGTGTTTGAAAGTGTTCTAGTTTCATTCTTTTACAAGTGGTTGATCAGTTTTCCTAGCACCACTTGTTAAAGAGATTGTCTTTTCTCCATTGTACATTCTTGCCTCCCTTGTCAAAGATAAGGTGTCCATAGGTGTGTGGATTTATATCTGGGCTTTCTATTTTGTTCCATTGATCTATATTTCTGTCTTTGTGCCAGGATCATACTGTCTTGATGACTGTAGCTTTGTTGCAGAGACTGAAGTCAGGCAGGTTGATTCCTCCAGGTCCATTCTTCTATCTCAAGATTGCTTTGGCTAGTCGAGTTTTTTTGTATGTCCATACAAATTGTGAAATTATTTGATCTAGGTCTCTGAAAAATACCATTGGTAGCTTGGTAGGATTTGCATTGAATCTATAGATTGCTTTGGGTAACTCATTTTCACTATATTGATTATTCTAATCCTTGAACACAATATATTTCTCCATCTATTTGTGTCCTCTTTGATTTCTTTCATCAGTGTTTTATAGTTTTCTATATATAGGTCTTTTGTTTCTTTAGGTAGATATATTCTTAAGTATTTTATTCTTTTCATTGCAATGGTGAATGGAATTTTTCTTTAATTTCTCTTTTTGTTTTCTCATTGTTAGTGTATAAGAATGCAAGGGATTTCTGTGTGTAGATTTTATATCCTGAAATTTTACTATATTCATTGATTAGCTCTAGTAATTTTTTGGTGGAGTCTTTAGGGTTTTCTATGTAGAGGATCATGTCATCTGCAAACAGTGAGAGTTCACTATGTGCAAATGAATTGGACAACTTGGAAGAAATGGACAAATTCTTAGAAAAGTACAACTTTCCAAAATTGAACCAGGAAGAAATAGAAAATCTTAACAGACCCATTACAAGCACAGAAATTGAAACTGTAATCAGAAATCTTCCAGCAAACAGAAGCCCAAGACCAGATGGCTTCACAGATAAAGTTTACCAAAAATTTAGAGAAGAACTAATGCCTATCCTACTCAAACTCTACCAGAAAATTGCAGAGGAAGGTAAACTTCCAAACTCATTCTGTGAGGCCACCATCACCCTAATACCAAAACCTGACAAAGATGCTACAAAGAAGAAAACTACAGGCCAATATGACTGATGAACATAGATGCAAAAACCCTTAACAAAATTCTAGCAAACAGAATCCAACAACATATTAAAAAGATCATACATCATGACCAAGTGGGCTTTATCCCAGGGATGCAAGGATTCTTCAATATCTGCAAATCAATAAATGTAATACATCACATTAACAAATTTAAAGATAAAAAAAATAAGATTATCTCAATAGATGCAGAGAAATCTTTTGACAAAATTCAACATCCATTTATGCTAAAAAAAACCCTCCAGAAAGCAGGAATAGAAGGAACATACCTCAACATAAAAGCTATATATGACAAACTCAGAGCAAACCTTATCCTCAATGGTGAAAAATTGAAAGCATTTCCCCTAAAGTCAGTAACAAGATAAGGGTGCCCACTTTCACCACTACTATTCAACATAGTTTTGTAAGTTTTGGCCACAGCCATCAGAGCAGAAAAAGAAATAAAAGGAATCCAGTTTGCAAAAGAAGTAAAACTCTTACATCATGGTCTTCTGTACATTAATGTGTATAGGAATCAACTGGAGGTTTTTAAAAATGAGTTAATAGATTAGGGTGAAACCTGATATCTACATGTTTAACGACTTCCCAGATGATATAAATGTTGCTGCTTGCTGGGCCACATTTGGATTAGGTGTAATCTACATTGTTCTTCATCAAGGAAATGCAAATTATAACTGTGAAGTGATTCTATTCCAAACCTATTAGAATGGCTAAAAAATGACAGTAGTGGATGTTGACAAAGAGCAACAGGAATTTTCATATACCAATGGTAGGAGAAATATCGTCACTTTGGTGCATGTTTTGTCAATATCCACTAAAGTTAAACAAATGCCCATCTAATAATCTAACAATTTCAGTCTGAGTTGTAAAATAAAAAAAGAAGAGTATATATAGTACATATGTTTGGCTTCCCTGATGGCTCACTGGTAAAGAATCTGCTTGCCAATGATCAAGTTTGATCCAACCCCTGGAGAAGGAAATGACAACCCAATTCAGTATTCTTTCCTGCGAAATCCCATGGACAGAGGAGCCTGGTGGACTACAGTCTATAGGGTAGCAAAAGAGTCAGACATGACTTAATGACTAAACAACAGCAACAATGTATGCTTACCAAAGGATATATCGTATACAAGAATGATAGTATTAACACTATTGAATTAGCTCTAAACTAGAAAAATACATTGGTTTCCCTAATGGCTCAGCAGGTAAAAAAAAATCTGCCTGCAGTGCAGGAGATGCAGGTCAACCCCTGGGTTGGGAAGATACCCTGAAGGAGGAAATTACAACCTACTATAGTATGCCAAAGCCTTTGACTGTGTGGATCACAATAAACTGTGGAAAATTCTGAAAGAGCTGGGAATACCAGACCACCTGACCTGCCTCTTGAGAAACCTATATGCAGGTCAGGAAGCAACAGTTAAAACTGGACATGGAACAACAGACTGGTTCCAAATAGGAAAAGGAGTACATCAAGGCTGTATATTGTCACCCTGCTTATTTAACTTCTATGCAGAGTACATCATGAGAAACGCTGGACTGGAAGAAACACAAGCTGGAATCAAGATTGCTGGGAGAAATATCAATAACCTCAGATATGCAGATGACACCACCCTTATGGCAGAAAGTGAAGAGGAACTAAAAAGCCTCTTGATGAAAGTGAAAGAGGAGACTGAAAAAGTTGGCTTAAAGCTCAACATTCAGAAAACAAAGATCATGGCATCTGGTCCCATCACTTCATGGGAAATAGATGGGTAAACAGTGGAAACCTTGTCAGACTTTATTTTTTTGGGCTCCAAAATCACTGCAGATGGTGGCTGCAGCCATGAAATTAAAAGACACTTACCTTGGAAGAAAAGTTATGATGAACCTAAATAGTATTTTCAAAAGCAGAGACATTACTTTGCTGACTAAGGTCCATAGTAAAGGCTATAGTTTTTCCAGTGGTCATGTATGGATGTGAGAGTTGGACTGTGAAGAAGGCTGAGCGCCAAAGAATTGATGCTTTTGAACTGTGATGTTGGAGAAGACTCTTGAGAGTCCCTTGGATGACAAGGAGATCCAACCAGTCCATTCTGAAGGAGATCAACCCTGAGATTTATTTGGAAGGAATGATGCTAAAGCTGAAACTCCAGTACTTTGGCCACCTCATTCGAAGAGTTGCCTCATTGGAAAAGACTTTGATTCTAGGAGGGATTGGGGGCAGGAGGAGAAGGAGACGACAGAGGATGAGATGGCTGGATGGCATCAGTGACTCGATGGACGTGAGTCTGAGTGAACTCCGAGTGTTGATGATGGACAGGGAGGCCTGGCGTGCTGCGATTCATGGGGTCGCAAAGAGTCAGATACGACTGAGCGACTGAACTGAACTGAACTGAACAGTATTCTAGCCTGAAAAATCCCATGGACAAGGGAACCTGGAATTCTATAGTTCATAGGGTCACAGAATCAGACATGACTGAGCACACATGAGCACAGAACAACACAAATGTTTTTCAAGAGAAAAAAAGTGTATAATGTTTTTCAACAGAAAAAAAGTATATAAATCATCATATGCTCAAACAAAAACCTACTCTACAGCAATGGGATTGAATGAAGTACAATATCCAAAACAGTAAATGAAACCAGCTAGATTATACATATATGATTCCACACATATAAAGTTCAAAAATGGTGAAACTAATCCATAGTGTTAGAAATCGATTAATGTTTAACTTAAAAGGGGAAGGTTGTACCCTGCTTCCAAGGGGATAAAAGTTGACCTTTTGGATCTTTCTAATCCGGCAGTTGGCTACATATTTCTGGTTTGTTTGTTTTTGCTTTGTGAAAATTCATCCAGCTGAATGTGTATGAGTTGTGTTTTTCTTGGCAATTGTTTTATTTACTTAAGATCTTACTTAAAATTACCCAATTAATGGAAGTTTTAAAAACTACTGTGAAAAAGTGAATGTCGCTAATTTATGTCCCACTTTTTGTGATCTTATGAACTGTAACTTGCCTGGCTCCCCTGTACATGGATTTTCCAGCCAGGAATATTGGAGTGGGTAGCCATTCCCTTCTTCAAGGGATTTTTCCCAAAACAGAGATCAAACTTGGGACTCTTGCATTGCAAGTGGATTCTTTACCATCTGAGCCACTGGGAAGCTGAAAACTTGTAAATCACTCTAAAGAAAAGCCTATGAAGCCTGAAATGAGAAATATTTCTGAAGGCATAATGGAGGATTAGAATATGTGATTTTTAGTTTTTCTCTTTCATCTGGAAATGCAGCTTTTCAAGTTAAGTAAGTTTTTTGATTTACTGTTACATTATCTGTTGAACTCTTAATTCTCATCTTTATGAGAGATTGTAATGGTATTAGGTTCAATTTCTATAGCATTTCATACATTTGAAGGATGTTCTTACATATCATTTGTATATTTACAATTTAAAATGAATCTGTAGGGGGAAAGAACACTTATAACAGTTTTACTGGCTTGGAATTGTACCTTCTCTTGAAAATTGGGCTTCTTTTTCCACAAGAGAGACACAGGAAAAGAGCCAAGGTAGAATTGCATGTCCTTCTTTTAGCAATACTGCTCCTTTCCCTCATGCTTGCACTGTGAGGGAAACTTTCTCTAATTCTTCCTTTGTCTCCACTTTGATAGTGAACATTAGCAACATACTCTAATTGCTGTCTAAATGTTGGCTTTTATAGCCTCTGAGAACAACTCAGAAAAGACTAGAAAATTTAGCAATGTAATCATTGCCATGACTTAAGAACAATATTTACAAACTTTAAAATATGCTTAAAGTGCATGTGAAATGTTAAGGCAGTGTGGTCTTACATTCCCAGGGAGAGTCCACATCTGTTCTGAAAAGGTAAACATACTCTCTCTCCCTCAAAACATCCACAGATACCTTCCTTTCAAAGACACAACATAATCTTTGGGCCACAGTGGCCATTAAACAAACGTTTCTTCTCTCTAGAATGACCTTGACACTCTCTTTTCCTTAGATAGATTTCACCCTTTCTTCAGATTGTTGCTTAAGTACTATTCCAGTCTGTCTTCTGTGTAAACTTTGAGTAGGGATCTTCCCTATATAAACTCACACAATATTTTTGGATGCAGCAGAGGGTTCAAAGCATAGTAAGTGCACAATTAACTTTTTGAATTAATGAAAAAATTCAAATAATCAAAGCAACATTGAGAGGGGAAAACAGAGCTGGAAGAATCAGACTCCCTGACTTCAAACTATACTACAAAGCTACAGTAATCAAAATAATATGATACTGGCACAAAAGATAAATATACATCCTGCTCAATGGAGCAGTATATAAAGCTCAGAAATAAATCAACACGCCTACAGTCAATTAATCTATAACAAAGGAGACAAGACTCTACAATAGAGAAAAGAAAGTCTGTTCACTAAGTGGTACCAGGAAAACTGAACAGTTATCTGTAAAAGAATGATATTAGAAAATTCTCTAACAGCATATGCAAAAATAAGCCCAGAATGGATTAGAAACCTAAATGTAAGACCAGATACTATAAAATTCTTAGAGAAAAACACAGAACACTTTTTGACATATATCAAAGAAATATTTGTTTGGATCCTTCTCCCAGAGTACTGGAAATAAAAACCAAAATAAATATTTGGGACCTAATTAAAATCAAAAACTTGCACAACAAAGGAAACAACAAACAAATGAAGAAGACAATCTATGGAATGGGCAAAAAATGTTACAATTATACAATAAAAAAGGGATTAATTTCAAAAATATACTAATAGCTAATACAACTCTCTCTATATGTGTGTGTGTATGTGTGTGTGTGTATATGTGTGTGTGTGTATATGCATAGCAATCCAATTAAAAAATATGTATAAAATCTAAGCAGACATTTTTCCAAAGAAGACATACAGGTGGCCAATAATTAGGTGAATAAATACTCAATATGGCTAATTATTAGAGAAATGCAAATCAAAACTACAATGAAGTATCATCCCACTCCAGTCAGAATGTTTATCATCAAATAGTCTACAAATAATAAATGCTGGTGAGGGTATAAAAAAAAAGAGAACTCTCCTATACTCCTGGTGGGAAGGTAAGTTGGTACAGCCACTATGGAGAACAGTATGGGGATTTCTTAAATACCAAAAATTAGTTACCATATGCAATCCCATTCCTAGGCATATATCTGGGGAAAATTATAAATGGAAAAGATATGTGCAACCCAATGTTCACTGCAACTATAATAGCTAAGACATGGAAGCACCTAAACATCAAAGGCTTAGAGAACAAACTTATAGTTACCAGGGAGGAAGGGTTGGGAGGAGGGATACATTGGGAGTTTGCAACTGATGTGTACACAATACTATATTTTAAATATACAGCCAACAAGAACCTACAGTATAGCATAGGGAACTCTGCTCAATATTCAACAATAATTCAAATGGGAAAAAATAATAATACATGTATATGTATAGCAATCACTTTGCTGTTCACCTGAAACTAACATACTACTGTTAATCAAGTATGCTTCAATATAAAATAATCTTAAAATGTGATATAATGAATGAGCACTATCTTTATTTTAAAAAAGTTTACTTTTCTGTGTCATTAAATATCATTTGGAAACTTGTCTCTTTTTTATCGTTTTTTTTTAAATTATTTTTAAACTGAAGGATAATTGCTTTAACCTGTCTTTTAAAGGCCATGCTGCTTATCATGGATGTATCATACTTATTGGCTTTAACAATCTACTTTCTCAGACTTTAAAACAATATGCTAGAGAAATACCTTCATTAATACACAAGGTTGCTTCCTACATCATGAACTAGAAGTTTTGCCAAAGTAAGTTTGATATCAGCTTTAAGGTTCCATTACTTGTCTTTGTTTCATAGCAAAACAAAGAAGAAAAGATTATTTTCCAGAAGTGCCTTTCTCTTAAAAGATAATACCTTGGCAGTCTTCACTAAGACTTGGAAAGCAAGAAAATGGAGATGTATGTGGTTTTGTGACATGAATCAGCCATGGATGTACATGTGTCGCCCATCCCAAAACCCCGTCCCAAACCCCTCCCCATCCCATTCTTCTGGAGTGTCCCAGTGCCCTGGCTTTGAGTGCCCTGTTTCATGCATCGAAGTTGGACTGGTGATCTATTTCACATATGGTAATATACATATTTCAATACTATTTTCTCAAATCATCCCACCCTCGCCTTCTCCCACAGAGTCCAAAAGTCTGTTCTTTATGTCTGTGTCTCTTTTGCTATCTTGCATATAGGGTCATCATTACCATCTTTCTAAATTCCATAATCATTTTTTAGAGCTGCATCTCTGAACATCTTAAGAAAAGCCATCTAAGCCAATAGCCTTTGTTTCAGAGTTTATGGAGATAGTATCTTTCTTCAGAGTTGAGAGCAAAAAAGTTTTTGTTTCCAATTTTTTTTTTTCTGTTTTTGACTGACTGATATATTACAGATAATATGTCCCTCAAGGGCAACATCCTGTAGATTTGCCTGCAGCCATTATTATAACAAATGCAGGTTTCTTAAGCTTGACGTTCTTCAAACTTTGGTGAGCATCTATCTGGGCCCCTCTACTTTGCCACTATGGGACTGAGGAGACAAGGGGATGTGAAATGAATGTGAATGTCATGCTGACCCTGCGTCATGATTAATATAGATTTTTCTCTGACCCAAGGTTTCTCCTGTCTTCTGTTAGCATTCATAAAATTGTGGCAAGCTAATTTATTAACCAGGAAGTAGTATAAAATCCAAAGCCCTTCACAGTTCTTAACTGTTGCCTTACAAAAGAAAATTATTTTCATGAAGAAGAGTAAGCTTCAAAGATAAAGGAAATTAAGGTTATTTGAAACAGTATTCTAAAAGAACACATGCTTGGACTAGAAGTAGTCATTTTGCACTGACTTTTGGAAATTATGGTCTTGCTGCTAAATATGATATTAAATTGTCAAAAAGTAGTGATTGTTCAGAACTGCCCAAATAATCTATGTAGGCTAGAAAACACTTTCATTTTATATTATACATCCTGTACAAGTTATTACAGAGGCTCTATGGAGTTTTATTTTTTTGAAAGCAAGCCACATAAGAAAGGCCCATTAACTTTTAACAAATGGTCAACAAATTTAAAATTCAAAAATCAAAGTCTTTTTACATGTACAATTTCTTCAATTTTTTTAAAAGATGCTATTTTTTGTTTTATTTTAAAATATTAAGGCTTTGCTTGAAAAACTTATCTCCTACCACATTAAAATATTGACATCCTTATTAAAAAGATGATTCTTAATATAAAGAAACTAAGTTCCCTGAATTAAATCTGTTTCTTTAATGTGTATCTCCATATTTATGCTATTGATTCCCTCCAACATTTATGCTATGCAAATATCTGTAAGTAATTGTTACAAGTTTCAAAACTTATTACATATGTATTAGTCTATTCCCTCCAGTATTTATGCTATTCAAATATCTGTAAGTAATTGTTACAAGTTTCAAAACGTATTACATATTTGTTAGTCGGTCAGACATATTCAACTGTTTGTGGCCCCCTCGACTGTAGTCCACCAGGCTCCTCTCTCCATGGAATTCTCCAGGCAAGAATATTGGAGTGGATAGCCATTCCCTTCTCCAGAAGAGCTTCCTGACTCAGAGATGGAACCCCAGTCTTCCACACTGCAGGTAGATTGTTTACTGTCTGAGCCACAGGGGAAGCCCAAGTTATTACATATCTAGTTCAAATGGAATTAGGTTCTTACTTCTGTTCTCACTAGTTAGATAAACTATCTCATACATAATTTGAAATTTCCACCATAATCCTAACTATGAAATACTTCCTTTGGAATTAGGCACATGTGGAATTTTATTCCTGTGACCTCACAATCCTGGGCCAGGACATTGATTCAGACATGCAGATAGGCTTATGGGTTCACTGTAGCAACCTATTTAGAGCTTGACTGAACTTTAAAGCCCTTATGTCCTGGTACCTTCAATGAAAGATAATGAAGCTGAATCTCTTGAACTTAAACGACTAGGCCAACACAAACGTGGACCATTTCAGGTATTTTCTACTAGAGAGCACCAATGATTGAGGGAAAGGGAATGTTCCAGTGTTCAAAGGCACATTCTTGAGAGAACTCAGGAAATTCAGCTCTGTAAAATCTCATAAAAAAGTGAACAATGAGTAACAAGTGTCATGATCATCACATTTGGAATTTAAGTGCATGTTAAACCCTTTTTAACCAAAACAAACAAGCAAACAAACAAACCACAACCAAGAACTAATGATGTAGTAACAGTTCATTAAACATAACTTATGAAACCACTAACTTACACAGAAATTGCATTTTATTCTGATAAAATATCTTTCAACTACAAATTGTCACAGTAAAAGATAATTTTATTCTTACAGATAAAATGTTTATTTGCATTACTTTTTTACATTTTTCATAAAAACATTTATTTAAAATGCTATACTTTAATAAAATATATTCCTTCCCTTGATTTAAAAAATATTTATTTTAATTGGAGGATAATTGCTTTATAATATTGTGATGGTTTTATCCATATGTGAGTATGAATTGAACATAGATATACATGTGTCCCCTGCATCCTGAAACCCTCTCCCATGTCTTGCCCCACCCTATTCCTCCAGGTTCTTTGAGAGAATAGCATTAAAACTTATATATTACCTTCCCTTGACTTTAAAAACTACATTTGCAGATTTCAGAAGTCAAATCACACAGATCCCAACTTGTGAGATATAAGATGAGAGAGATCTATGCATGTGAAAACATGAAGGGCAATAATAGGTCACATCTACTGAAATGAAAGTCTATACAGGATGCAAAGAAAGAGCTGTCCATTCTAGCTGGAGTTGGGGAGATAGACAGGCTTAACAGAAAAGTCTATTCTTTTCTTTTTTTTTCAATTTAATTTTTTTAAACTAGGTTTTGAATGATGAGATGGTATTGCCAGAAAAACAGCATATTTGAATAGGAAAAATGCAGCATTAAAATAAGTATATAATGGCAAAAAGTCATAGAATAACAGTATGTTTAGTGAATTTCTGATGCTCCTGTTTGGCTAATGATAGGTGCTGAGCAGGAAAACATTAATGAAAAAGTAAGTCAAGAAGGAGGTAAAATAGATATAAATGACATTGAATTGGAAGTGAAAGCAGATATAAATAGTTCTAAAGGAAGTTCAGCCCTCTGGATTCAGAGTGAGTACCTGCCCTGGTTTACTCAGTACTTAGGGGTTTCCAGGACACAAATAAAGATGACTGTTATCCTAATTAAAATTTAAACGAATACCTGCTTAGTTGTCATGGATGCTGTTTTCCCTAACCATGTTTTGTGTGCATGCTAAATTGTTTCAGCTGTGTCCAACTCATTGAGACCCTATGAAGCCCACTAGTCTCCTTTGTCCATAGAATTCTCCAGGCAAGAATACTAGAGTGGCTGTCTTTTCACCTTGCTTATATTTTCCTTTGTTGTGCAGAAGCTTTTAATTTTAATTAGATCCCATTTGTTTATTTTTGCTTTTATTTCCAGAATTCTGGGAGGTGGATCATAGAGGATCCTGCTGTGATTTATTTCTGAGAGTGTTTTGCCTATATTCTCCTCTAGGAGTTTTATAGTTTCTGATCTTACATTTAGATCTTTAATCCATTTTGAGTTTATTTTTGTGTACGGTGTTAGAAAGTGATCTAGTTTCATTCTTTTACAAGTGGTTGACCAGTTTTCCCAGCACCACTTGTTAAAGAGATTGTCTTTACTCCATTGTATATTCTTGCCTCCTTTGTCAAAGATAAGGTGTCCATATGTGTATGGATTTATCTCTGGGCTTTCTATTTTGTTCCATTGATCTATATGTCTGTCTTTGTGCCAGTACCATACTGTCTTGATGACTGTGGCTTTGTAGTAGAGCCTGAAGTCAGGCAAGTTGATTCCTCCCGGTCCATATAAGCAAGGTGAAAAGACAGCCTTCGGAATGGGAGAAAATAATAGCAAATGAAGCAACTGACAAACAACTAATCTCAAAAATATACAACCAACTTATGCAGCTCAACTCCAGAAAAATAAACGACCCAATCAAAAAATGGGCCAAAGAACTAAATAGGCATTTCTCCAAAGAAGACATACGGATGGCTAACAAACACATGAAAAGATGCTCAACATCACTCATTATTAGAGAAATGCAAATCAAAACCACAATGAGGTACCACTTCACACCAGTCAGAATGGCTGCGATCCAAAAATCTGCAAGCAAGAAATGCTGGAGAGGGTGTGGAGAAAAGGGAACCCTCCTACACTGTTGGTGGGAATGCAAACTAGTACAGCCACTATGGAGAACAGTGTGGAGATTCCTTAAAAAATTGCAAATAGAACTCCCTTATGACCCAGCAATCCCACTTCTGGGCATACACACCGAGGAAACCAGAATTGAAAGAGACACATGTACCCCAATGTTCATCGCAGCACTGTTTATAATAGCCAGGACATGGAAACAACCTAGATGTCCATCAGCAGATGAATGGATAAGAAAGCTGTGGTACATATACACAATGGAATATTACTCAGCCGTTAAAAAGAATTCATTTGAATCAGTTCTGATGAGATGGATGAAACTGGAGCCAATTATACAGAGTGAAGTAAGCCAGAAAGAAAAACACCAATACATTATACTAACACATATATATGGAATTTAGGAATATGGCAATGACGACCCTGTATGCAAGTCAGGAAAAAAGACACAGATGTGTATAACGGACTTTTGGTCTCAGAGGGAGAGGGAGAGGGTGGGATGACTTGGGAGAATGGGAATTCTAACATGTATACTATCATGTAAGAATTGAATCGCCAGTCCATGTCTGACGTAGGGTGCAGCATGCTTGGGGCTGGTACATGGGGATGACCCAGAGAGATGTTGTGGGGAGGGAGGTGGGAGGGGGGGTCATGTTTGGGAACGCATGTAAGAATTAAAGATTTTAAAATTAAAAAAAAATAAATAAATTAAAAAAAATAATAATAATATAAAAAAATAAAATAAAATAAGTGTCTCAACAAAAAAAAAAAAAAAAAGAAGAATACTAGAGTGGGTTGCCATGCCCTCCTCCTAACCATGTTTTAATCTGTACTATATTAAATTCTCTTTAATGGTATTCCTATTTCATACTTCTACTCTCACATTTGATTAATAGAGTATACTGAGATCTAAATTCTGTCATATTTATTATCACTAAAAAAAAAATGAACAACAACAAAAAAAAAACACTTTCAACTCAAAGTTGAAGTTCTCTTTTCCCACAATACTGGCAGAGCTGAACTGTATTTGGCTTCATAAATTGAGGGGCATTGAAAATCTCCTTTCAACAAACATCTCCAAATTCTCCCCTTTTAATGATTAACTCCTCTTAATTGGGCAAGGAGGAAAGGTAAGAGAAAAGAAAAGAAAAAAAAAGTTGTACTTATTAGGCTTAGATTGAAATATTTCCCTTGGTGAGTGGTTTTATTGCCCATAACCTCCAACTTCTTATCCATCAACTATTTCCCTAAGTCAACTAGAGTAGTTTCTTCCTATGCATTACGCTCACTGGCTAGCTGCTGCTTCCAGCCATTTCTTCTAGATCACCAATAGTTGAACTATTTTCTTTTTATATTTCAATATATTTATTGAAAATGAAATATATTTACTCATTATACTGAATGAAAACTTCAGCTCAGTTCAGTAACTCAGTCGTGTCCAACTCTTTGTGACCCATGGACTGCAGCATGCCAGGCTTCCCTGTCCATGACCAAACTCATCTCCATTGACTCAGTGATGCCATCCAACCATCTCATCCTCTGTCATACCCATCTCCATTAACCTACAATCTTTCCTAGCATCGGGGTCTTTTCCAATGAATCAGTTCTTCCCATCAGGTGGCCAAAGTATTGGAGGTTCAGCTTCAGCATCAGTCCTTCCAATGAATATTCAGGACTGATATCCTTTAGGATTGACTGGTTGGATCTCCTTGCAGTCCAAGGGACTCTCAAGAGTCTTCTCCAACACTATAGTTCACAAGTATGCTAACAACTTAGTTTGACACCACGCAAAACTGAGGCAGAAAGCATAGCAAAATAGTTAAAAAACAAACAAACAAACAGTAGTCTCTGGCTAGATGGCATGGATTCAAAACTCATTAGGATAATCAGCAGTTGAGGAATTTTAAAAATCTGTGCTTCAGTTTCCTCTGCCATAATATAGATATAATATTATAGTAGTCTAAAATGCCAATCAAATAGATCTACGTATGTAAGAGCTCTAACAAAGTAAAAGTCCATTTGTTTCACTTGTCATCCAGGGCAGAGATAAAGATTGTGAATGACATTTATCATTGTGATGACTGGGAAAACTTGTTTCTTCCAATATGCAACTCTGCCCATCCCATAGACCTTATCAGGGAAATGCTTATCCTTGACATACCAGCTGGCCAAAGGGAAAAGTGGTAGAGAATGCATGCCTGTTTCTTCAAGGCTTTGGCCAAGAAGCAGCATATATCCTTTCCTCTCAAATTCCAGAGACAAAAATTTGTTGCAAGGCTACAACAATTTTTACATCTAGCTGGGAAATGACACATATAGAGTTGCTTAGAGGATTAAATACTGTAATATATACAAAGGGCTTTGAAAAAATGCCTGGCTCAAGGGAAGTATTCAATAAATAATAGGTATTATTATTAGCTGTGACTTAGCTGTTCTAAGATCTTAAAGACCCTTTTTCCTACTAATGCACTTTGAAATCTCAGCAGCGGAATGAATTGAGAGAAGATGGAATGAATCTAGAAAAGATAAAATGATGTGCCTTTGCAGTATGAATTCTAAAAATAATTTTAAAGAACTTGAGAAGTTTAATATTCATGTAGTCATAGTCTAAAGTAACTTCAGCATCTTCTAAAATAAAGTTTTGTTAGTAATTTAAAGAATCCATGCAAGTTATCCTCCTTAAGGCAGTGGCAATTTCCCCTTGGAACCTGTGCATCAAGATGCAGTCTTGGATTTAGACCATGTGAATGACTGTTTTTTCCTGGCTCCACAAGATTAATTGACAGTGATCATTTCCCCTTAACAGTGAACTAAAGTGATTTGGGGATAACACTGTTGTGCTTTCTACCCTTTTTCAATGACCTTCAACAGAATTGAAGCCAACTTCTCTGAAACTCCTTCATTAATGAGCTGATACTTCCATTTTGAGTGTATTTCTGCAAACTCATCATGAAACTTCCACCTGACAGTTTTAGAAGTTAATGGACTCCAAATTGCTATTCAGCAAGGTGTATACATTTACAAATCACCAGGAAGCCAACATTATAGCTTATATTTGATTAATAAAATTATATTATCAAATAAACAAAGCATGTAAGCATGTTAATTATATTACTTGTTAGCTGAAGCTAGTAATTGACTCCCCACTTGGCAACTCCCCACTTTTATTTTAATAATATATTTTTTTTCCTCTGTAAGGGGAACATAATCCCTTTCAAAATTCCCAGGTAGTATATAACACCTACAAAGCTAAATTCACACAATTCACTTGAACCGTTTTTTCTGATTCCATTATTTTCAAATAACTAAGCTAAATGAAACTTTTTTTGGAGGTTTATTTTCTATGTCATAACTTTTAATTGCTCACATACACATGTTATTTTTCAAGATCCATATAGCAGATATCAAATTAAAAGCTTCTCTTGCCTCACTAAAAATTATTTTATCCTAAAAGTGTCTTTATTAGATAATAATTTAGCATTCTTCAAGTTCTTTGGCAAATTTGACATTTTAATTTTTTTTTCTAACTACTTAGTTCAGTTCAGTTGCTCAGTCGTGTCCGACTCTTTGTGACTCCACGAATTGCAGCATGCCAGGCCTCCCTGTCCATCACCATCTCCCGGAATTCACTCAGACTCACGTCCATCAAGTCAGTGATGCCATCCAGCCATCTCATCCTCGGTCGTCCCCTTCCCCTCCTGCTCCCAATCCCTCCCAGCATCAGAGTCTTTTCCAATGAGTCAACTCTTTGCATCAGGTGGCCAAAGTACTGGAGTTTCAGCTTCAGCATCATTCCCTCCAAAGAAATCCCAGGGCTGACCTCCTTCAGAATGGACTGGTTGGATCTCCTTGCAGTCCAAGGGACTCTCAAGAGTCTTCTCCAACACCACAGTTCAAAAGCATCAATTCTTCGGCACTCAGCCTTCTTCATGTCCAACTCTCACATCCATACATGACCACTGGAAAAACCATAGCCTTGACTAGACAGACTTTAGTTAGCAAAGCAATGTCTCTGCTTTTGAATATGCTATCTAGGTTGGTCATAACTTTTCTTCCAAGGAGTAAGTATCTTTTAATTTCATGACTGCAATCACCATCTGCAGTGATTTTGGAGCCCCCCCCAAATAAAGTCTGACAAGGTTTCCACTGTTTTCCCATCTATTTCCCATGATGTGATGGGACCAGATGCCATGATCTTAGTTTTCTGAATGTTGAGATTTAAGCCAACTTTTTCAGTCTCCTCTTTCACTTTCATCAAGAGGCTTTTTAGTTCCTCTTCACTTTCTGCCATAAGGGTGGTGTCATCTGCATATCTGAGGTTATTGATATTTCTCCCGACAATCTTGATTCCAGCTTGTGTTTCTTCCAGTCCAGCGTTTCTCATGATGTACTCTGCATAGAAGTTAAATAAGCAGGGTGACAATATACAGCCTTGACGTACTCCTTTTCCTATTTGGAACCAGTCTGTTGTTCGATGTCCAGTTCTAACTGTTGCTTCCTGACCTGCATATAGATTTCTCAAGGGGCAGGTTAGGTGGTCTGGTATTCCCATCTCTTTCAGAATGTTCCACAGTTTATTGTGATCCACACAGTCAAAGGCTTTGGCATAGTCAATAAAGCAGAAATAGATGTTTTTCTGGAACTCTCTTGCTTTTTCCATGATCCAGTGGATGTTGGCAATTTGATCTCTGGTTCCTCTGCCTTTTCTAAAACCAGCTTGAACATCAGGGAGTTCACAGTTCATGTATTGCTGAAGCCTGGCTTGCAGAATTTTGAGCATTACTTTACTAGCATGTGAGATGAGTGCAATTGTGCGGTAGTTTGAGCATTCTTTGGCATTGCCTTTCTTTGGGATTGGAATGAAAACTGACCTTTTCCAGTCCTGTGGCCACTGCTGAGTTTTCCAAACTTGCTGGCATATTGAGTGCAGCACTTTCACAGCATCATCTTTCAGGATTTGAAACAGCTCCACTGGAATTCCGTCACCTCCACTAGCTTTGTTCATAGTGATGCTTTCTAAGGCCCACTTGACTTCACTTTTCAAGATGTCTGGATCTAGATGAGTGATCACATCATCATGATTATCTGGGTCATGAAGATCTTTTTTGTACAGTTCTCTGTGTATTCTTGCCACCTCTTCTTAATATCTTCTGCTTCCATTAGGTCCATACCATTTCTGTCCTTTATCAAGCCCATCCTTGCATGAAATGTTCCCTTGGTATCTCTAAATTTCTTAAAGAGATCTCTCGTGTTTCCCATTCTGTTCTTTTCCTCTATTTCTTTGCATTGATCACTGAAGAAGGCTTTCTTATATCTTCTTGCTATTCTTTGGAACTTTACATTCAGACGCTTATATCTTTCCTTTTCTCCTTTGCTTTTTGCCTCTTCTTTTCACAGCTACTTATAAGGCCTCCCCAGACAGCCATTTTGCTTTTTTGCATTTCTTTTCCATGGGGATGGTCTTGATCCCTGTCTCCTGTACAGTGTCACGAACCTCATTCCATAGTTCATCAGGCACTCTATCTATCAGATCTAGGCCCTTAAATCTATTTCTCACTTTCACTGTATAATCATAAGGGATTTGATTTAGGTCATACCTGAATGGTCCAGCGGTTTTCCCTACTTTCTTCAATTTAAGTCTGAATTTGGCAATAAGGAGTTCATGATCTGAGCCACAGTCAGCTCCTGGTCTTGTTTTTGTTGACTGTATAGAGCTTCTCCATCTTTGGCTGCAAAGAATATAATCAATCTGATTTTGGTGTTGACCATCTGGTGATGTCCATGTGTAGAGTCTTCTCTTGTGTTGTTGGAAAAGGGTGTTTGCTATGACCAATGCATTCTCTTGGCAAAACTGTTTTAGCCTTTGCCCTGCTTCATTCCATATTCCAAGGCCAAATTTGCCTGTTACTCCAGGTGTTTCTTGACTTCCTACTTTTGCATTCCAGTCCCCTATAATGAAAAGGACATCTTTTTTGGGTGTTAGTTCTAAAAGTTCTTGTAGGTCTTCATAAAACGGTTCAACTTCAGCTTCTTCAGCGTTACTGGTTGGGGCATAGACTTGGATAACTGTGATATTGAATGGTTTGCCTTGGAGACGAACAGAGATCATTCTGTTGTTTTTGAGGTTAAATCCAAGTACTGCATCTTGGACTCTTTTGTTGACCATGATGGCTACTCCATTTCTTCTGAGGGATTCCTGCCCAAAGTAATAGATATAATGATCATCTGAGTTAAATTCACCCATTCCAGTCCATTTTAGTTCACTGATTCCTAGAATGTAGACGTTCACCCTTGCCATCTCTTGTCTGACCACTTCCAGTTTGCCTTGAAT
Organism: Ovis canadensis; assembly: GCF_042477335.2. Classification (NCBI taxonomy): domain Eukaryota; kingdom Metazoa; phylum Chordata; class Mammalia; order Artiodactyla; family Bovidae; genus Ovis; species Ovis canadensis. Next base: position 20,681,772 of record NC_091259.1, on the reverse strand, counting down.
CATGGCTAGTTTCTTATAGCAATCTCTTATGATTCTTTGTATTTCTGTGGTGTCCATTGAACTTCTCCTTTTTATTTCTAATTTTACTGATTTGAGCCATCTCCCACTTTTTTCTTGATGAGTCTGGTTAAGGGTTTATCTATTTTGTTTATCTTTACAAAAACAAGCTTATCACCAGTCTAGGTTCGATACAGGATGCTTGGGGCTGGTGCACTGGGATGACCCAGAGAGATGATATCGGGAGGGAGGTGGGAGGGGGGTTCAGGGTTGGGAACTCATGTACACCTATGGTAGATTCATATCAATGTATGGCAAAAGGAGTACAGTATTGTAAACTAAAAAAAAAAAAAAGAAAGAAAGAAAAAAAAGAAAAAAAAGAAAAAAAAACACTAGCTTTTATTTTCATTGATCTTTGCTGTTTTCTTTATTTCTATTTCATTCTATTTTTCTTTTACTTTTTTAGCAGTCCTTCAGGGGCCAGCTGGCTTGCCAATGGACCAGACCCAGCAGCAGCAACTGGACCCTTTTGTCCCTAGTCTCCTCCTGATGTGGACAATTGGCCAGAGTGCCCTGACAGGTAAGGAACAAGAGACTTTATTGAACTCTCTCCTCTTCCCTCTCTCTTTCCTCTCTTTAACTCTTCCTATCCTTCCCTGTTTTTCTAGTCCCCTGGTCTTGGATGCAGGAATCTGGTCGAAGGGCCCTCAGCCTGAACTAACGATTGGAGACTGATCACCTCCTCTTGGCAGAGAACTTGAATTCTGGTTCTGGTCTAGTCTGATTGCTGGTAGGGCTGAGTTCCAGTCCTCCCTTCTCTGGAGGCCTAGGGAAAAGTCCCATAACACCTGGTATCTCTAGGTGGCAGGAGACATCTGTAAGGCCACCCCTTTTGCCCCCTCTCTCCTGCCTCCTCCCCTTTCTTCTTTTAACCTGGCTTCCTTTCCTCCCTGAAATCTTTGATGTTATTACTTGGATTCTTGTATTTAAGGGCTTCCCTGGTGGTACAAAGGTTAAAGTGTCTGCCTGCAATTTGGGAGAGCTGGGTTTGATCCCTGGCTTGGGAAGGTTCCCCTGGAAAAGGAAATGGCAACCCATTCCAGTATTCTTGCCTGGAGAATCCCATGGATGGAGGAGCTTGGTGGGCTAAAGTCCACAGGTCACAAAGAGTTGGACACGACTGAGCGACTTCATTTTCAGTTCACTTTGGTTGTTTCAATTCAGTTATGTACAACTCTTTGCAACCCCATGAATTGCAGCATGGCAGGCCTCCCTGTCCATCACCATCTCCCAGAATTCACTCAGACTCACGTCCATCGAGTCAGTGATGCCATCCAGCCATCTCATCCTCTGTCATCCCCTTCTCCTCCTGTCCCCAATCCCTCCCAGCATCAGAGTCTTTTCCAATGAGTCAACTGTTCGCATGAGGTGGCCAAAGTACTGGACTTTCAGCTTCAGCATCATTCCTTCCAAAGAAATCTCAGGGTTGATCTCCTTCAGAATGGACTGGTTGGATCTCCTTGCAGTCCAAGGGACTCTCAAGAGTCTTCTCCAACACCACAGTTCAAAAGCATCAATTCTTCGACGCTCAGCCATCTTCACAGTCCAACTCTCACATCCATACATGACCACAGGAAAAACTATAGTCTTGACTAGATGGACCTTTGTTGGCAAAGTAATGTCTCTGCTTTTGAATATGCTATCTAGGTTGGTCATAACTTTTCTTTGGAGGAGTAAGTGTCTTTTAATTTCATGGCTGCAGTCATCATCTGCAGTGATTTTGGAGCGCCCCAAAATAAAGTCCGACACTGTTTCCTCTGCTTCCCCATCTATTTCCCATGAAGTGATTGGACTGGATGCCATGATCTTCGTTTTCTAAATGTTAAGCTTTAAGCCAACTTTTTCACTCTCCACTTTCACTTTGGTTGTTTAGTAGCATATTTTTAGCTTCCATGTGTTTTGGTATCTTCTCAATCGGTGCCTCCATTCTTTTTCGGAGATATTGGATCATCTTCACCATCATTACTCTGAATTCTTTTTCTGGTGGATTGGCTATCTCCACCTAGTTGTTTTTCTGGGGGTTTATTTTGTTCCTTCATCTGGAATATATTCATCTGCTGTGTTATCTTATCTAACTTTCTGTGATCGCAGTTTCCATTACACAGGCTACAGTGTTATAGTGTTTTTTGTTTGTTTTGCTTCTTCTGTCTGTCCTCTGGTACATGAGGTTATCTATGAGGCTTGTAAAGTCTTCTTGGTGGAAGGGCCTTATTCCTGCCTGCTGGAGAGTAGAGCTGGATCTTGCTCCTCTGGTGGGCAGGGCTGTGCTCAGGAAGATTTTAAACAGGCTGTCAGTTGATGGGTAGGGCTGTGTTCCCCACTGTTAGATATTTGCCCTCTGGTGTCTCAAACGCTGGACTCTAGGTGGGGCTAGGCCTTGAAAGGGATATGTTGACCTCCAGGAGGGCTCATGTTAATGAGGACTTGCCAGGCATGCTGCTACAAGTGTTTTTGTTCCTGCAAAGACACTTGAGCCACAGCATCTCCACCCACCTGCATAGGAGATGATTCTAGCAGATAAGTCTGGCCTAGTCTTTTATGTGTGTGTATTCAGTTGCTCAGTCATTACTAACTCTTTGTGACGCCATGTGCTGTAGCCTGCCAGGCTCCTCTGTCCATGAGATTTTCCAGGCAAGAATACTGAAGTGGGTTGCTACTTTCTTCTCCAGGGGATCTTCCGAACCTAGGGATCAAACCCACATCTCTTGTGTCTCGTGCATTGGCAGGTGGATTCTTTACCACTAGTACCACCCAGGAAGCCCCGGTCTCTTATGAGAGCACTGCTTTTTTGGGGGACATCTTGCTGTGCATTATACCTGTGTGTCCTCTCCAATAGTGGAGTTTCTGTTTTCACCAGCCCCAAGGAATTCCTGCAATCTAATTCTGATGATCTTCAAAGCTAGGTTATCTGGGGGCTCCTCTGCCCCATTACAAAAATTCCAGGACTTCCATTTCTGTGGGAGAACTTATGTGGCTTAATTAGCTTCCAGTTTGCATCCACCTGCAAGTGTGGATTTTATTTTATAGTAATCGTGCCCCTCCTACTGTCTCATTGTGGTTTCTTTGTCTTTAGGAGTAGGGCATTTTGGGGGATAGGTTCTAGCTTTTTCTTTTTTGTCAACAGTTGTTTAGTAGTTAGTTATGATTTCAGTGTTTTTGTAAGAGAGGGTGAGCTTACATCCTTCTACTCCACCATCTTATTCAGTTCAGTTCAGTAGCTCAGCCGAGTCCAACTTTTTGTGACCCCATGAACCGTAGCATGCCAGGCCTCCCTGTCCATCCCCAGCTCCCAGAGTCCACCCAAACCCATGTCTATTGAGTAGGTGATGCCATCCAACCCTCTTACCTCTGTCGTCCCCTTCTCCTCCTACCCTAAGTCTTTCCCAGCATCAGGGTCTTTTCCAATAAGTCAGTTCTTTGCATCAGGTGGCCAAAGTATTGGCATTTCAGCTTCAACATCAGCCCTTCCAATGAACACCCAGAACTGATCTCTTTTACGATGGACTGGTTGGATCTCCTTGCAGTCCAAGGGACTCTCAAGAGTCTTCTCCAACACCACAGTTCAAAAGCATCAATTCTTCGGCGCTCAGCCTTCTATATAGTCCAACTTTCACATCCATACACGACCACGGGAAAAACCATAGCCTGACTAGATGGACCTTTGTTGGCAAAGTAATATCTCTGCTTTCTAATATGCTGTCTGGGTTGATCATAACTTTCCTTCCAAGGAGTAAGTGTCTTTTAATTTCATGGCTGCAATCACCATCTGCAGTGATTTTGGAGCCCTGAAAAATAAAGTTAGTCACTGTTTGTAATGTTTCCCCATCTATTTTCCATGAAATGATGGGACCGGATGCCATGATCTTAGTTTTCTGAATGTTGAGCTTTAAGCCAACTTTTTCAGTCTCCTCTTTCACTTCATCAAAAGACTCTTTAGTTCTTCTTCACTTTCTGCCATAAGGGTGGTGTCATCTGCATATCTGAGGTTATTGATATTTCTCCTGGCAATCTTGATTCCAGCTTGTGTTTCTTCCAGTACAGCATTTCTCATGATGTACTCTGCATATAAGTTAAATAAGCAGGATGGCAATATACAGCCTTGACATACTCCTTTTCCTATTTGGAACCAATCTGTTCTTCCATGTTTTAGTTCTAACTGTTGCTTCATCACCTGCATATAGGTTTCTCAAGAGGCAGGTCAGGTGGTCTGGTATTCTTATTGGCAAGTCTCAAAAAATGATCTTAGAATATTAGAACATTAGTACAGTGGAATACAAAGTACAATATGTACTCTATGTTTCAGTTTTGTAATAACTTCAAGTTTACATCTGTTTGCACATATACATGTGAGTGCATAGGCATAAAAGGTTATACACCAATAATTTAAAAGTAGGCAATTCAAGTGGTAAAATGAGTAATATTTTCCTTTCTATATGCTTAAATATTTCCTAAGTTTTCTATAGCTAGTGCATTATTTTGTTTATAGCTATAAAACAATAAATTTATTTTAAAATCAGTTTGAGATGGAACACAGATTCTATTCAATCAATCACCCCTATTGTATAGTTGAGGGAAGTAATGTGTAATGACTTGGCCAAGCTTGCACAATATATTCAGTCTATAGTTGGACTGATTGCAGTTCTCTTGCTTCTGGTGCAGGGAGTTTTCAATTAGTACACTCATACATCCTTTTATTGTATTCTGTTGTGTCTATATCCTAGGGACATTTTATATTTATCTTTGGAGTTGAGTTTTACTTATGGCTTTAAAGATCTTTGATATTTGAACATTTATAAATCTGACAGTAAAGCTGTGGAAGCAGAAGGATGCATGGTGCTGTATTTTGCACAGAATAACCTAGACATCTCTGACAGAGAGAAGTACCTAGAAAGTCTGACTGGAGCTTCCAAGGCACCTGAGGAGACCAGGATACAGACGACAAAAAGAAAGATTTAAAAACTGGCTTCTCAATGGATAGCAGATGGGACTCTTAAAGGGTGCTGATGCAAGTTAGAAAATTGATAGACTAGAAATAATGGGTTTAATTTGGAGTAACATAAAAATCACTTAGAAAGCAGCAGGGGAGAAACTTTTTAAGAAGAGCTGGTTTTCAGAACCATCAGGGAACAGAATAATCAAAAAGGCTGTAGAAACAAATAGCAAAAATACTTCAACTCTTGATCAAATCAGAGATTAACAGAAATGTATTAAAAGTGATTTAGGAACACATGAATCATTGAAAACCCTGTTGAAAGTAGGGAGATGAGTTGAATTATAAGCTGATCTAAGTCAGTCTATATATTTATGAATTATATGGATGCCAAATCATTTCCCTAAAATATTGTTTTTGTTTTTTCCAAATGCTAACACAAAATTTTTCAAATGTAAAGGAAAAAATAACATAAAATCTTTTGTATAACCAATCAGATTTAAAAATTAAATATTAAAATACATTTTAAATTTAAAATTCTAGCTTTAAAAATGAAAATATAAATCCTAGATTTTAAATTATATATATTTTTCATATTTATTTGCTTGTTTTTTGTTTTTCCTATTTGCAATATATTAGACATCTTAACACTTCATCTCTAAGTACTGAATCATGCATTTCCTAAAAATTGGCACAGCTAAGAAGGTTTATAATAATAAGGGTGCTAAAAACCACCCTTTTTATTTTATTAGTTTTCTTTTATTATTTGATCAGTCTACCATTAATAAAAACATTCGGTTACACTTACACTAAAGGAAAACATATAATAATTTCTCTATTCTGTAGTATTTCCTCTTTCTCTGCGGATTATAAGTGCTGTAGATAAATTATTCACAGGAATGTCAAAGGATCTCTAGGCCTGCAAGCTTATTAGTCCATAATGATGCCATGCTCTACCATGGCTATTGAATGAACTTTACTACGAGCTTTGTAGAACTTGGAGCATGACTCTTGTCTTTTTTCATCCTGTGTATGTGAAAAACACAAATTTCTGCAGTCACTCTGGAAAATGATGCAACTTTCCAAGCTTTGATTATAATGACAAGATTCATCACATTATCATTATTTTCTAGCTATTGTGAAAGATGAATATATCTTCAGTTTTCACATTTTGGCAATATATAATATGATTTCCTGGTTGTTGAACTTTTTAGCCATCTTTTCTTGTTCTAATGGTGTCTATTAATAACTTTCTGAGACTTGCTGGAGCCAACAATCAGTGAATAGCTTGAATTTTACTGGAGCAGGTTTTCAACTGGTCTGAACTTGGAGACTGCAAGAGTGGCATAGAGCCCCATGATCTCCCTTTCTTCCTTTCCTTCCTTCCATTCCTCCCTCCCTGTCTCCTTCCTTTCTTCTTTCATTCTTCCTTTCTCATTTCTCTTCTCATCCTTCTTAATATTTTATTAAAATATTAAAGCTACAAGAAAGCTGAAAGAACATATAATGAGTGATTATATGGCCTCCATCTAGGTTCCCAAGTGTTTATAATTTGCCACATTTGTTTTCTCTTGATATACATGTTCACAGATAGCTGCGTACTCTTCTTGGCAAGTCTGTTTAAGGCATGCTAAACCTTCCTGAACTGAGCACATAATAATCCATTATGATTCCATTATGACTGTATAATCCTCATCTAGTTACATATTTCAAAGAAATAATTGCATAGGACCAATTTTGATATAAATTTTCTTGAATTTCTTAAAAGGTAACTTTTCTTGAATTTCTCATAAGGCAAATTTTTGTCTACAATTTATTAAATACATAGTAAAAAGAAGTTAATATACAAAACAGCCAGTATTACACACTTCAGAAGTATAGCATGCATTAAAGAATAAGATAAAATATACAGTTGATATAATTTTTGTTAGTATTATTTCTGAATGTACTTTAATGGCAAAGTATAATCTGGCCTTTCCCTAGACTTAAATCTTGGGCCTGCTTATCATGCAGATCAGCTGATTATCAAGCTCTGACTTAGTAACCTCTAATAGCTTTAGAATATTCACTGATGTTACCTCTCACTCTTTACATCCATTGATCTTATTATGGAGTTCTGGCTCTCTAGGGCCATTGAGTCTCTTGAAATTCAACTAGCACCTCAATTTTCCATAAGCCTTTCTTTCTGAGAATTGCATGTAAAAAATTAGATATGCTCTGAGGCTACTCTCTAGTTTTAAAAGGAACAAAACATATACGGTGCTTCTGCAAACTATAACTTCATTGTTATATTAAGGAACAAAGGAAAACATAGCGAGAGAAAAAAATAGAATGAAAGGACTGGAATACAAGTAAGAATCGATCTTGAAAATACACTTAGGAGAGTTGAAAATGTGTTCTAGATTTGGGATAAAATTTAAAAAAAAATAGATAGAGCTTAAGGAAGACGGTAGGAAGGAAGTAACGAGGTAGAATGTGAAAACAGGCATTCTTCAGCAGTCAGAAGCTGAGAGGCTAAGATTCATGAACATCAGGCAATGAATAAGTGGTTCATTGGAAGAAAGAGCTAATACAATTTGATTTACATCTGGCATCAAGATCTTTGTTCTAAAATAGAAATTTTTCATACATAGCTTTACTTCTGTCAGAGTTTGATGTGGGCAGATCATGATTATTTATAATAATGAGATTGTCCAAACATTTATAAGCGTTTTTACATATGAAATAGAAGTGAAGTTGAACCGGGAATCAATTGTGTAGAAACTTCAGTGGTTTTCCAAGTATTTTATATCTTCTGCTGCCTCTTGGATACCACTGTATACTTACTAACATTGAAGAAAGTGAGGATTAAAAATCACAAAAGTCAAACTGGATTGATTTGTCTTTTGTTTCTGATTTGACATTCACTTATAAACTATCTTGGCTTATGCCTTTTTTTTTTTTTTTTTTCATTCCCATAAGTCTTATTTTCTCCAGTGGACATTAAGTTCCTTTAGAATAGTAATTAAATATTTTGTATCCTTTTCTATCTTTGATTGTATCCACAGTATTCTCTCAATAAATATTTTCTGAAAGAATAAAATACAACAGAAATTTAAGGGGGCAGGTATTTTTCAGATACAAATAAACCTGAGAGACATTGGAACATGGGGATTTGGTGACTCTCCTGTTGTGTATAGGAAATATTTTTAACTTATTATCATTGTTTCCACAATCACAGAATGTTTTACCATTCTCTAGCCCACCATTCACCCCATAGCCTCAAACTAGGTGTAATTCCAAAATATGCCATGGAATTTCTTCTCATGATCCCTCTGGAATACTTTAGCACCACAGTTTTTCTGCCACTCCCAAACCTACTTATCTTTCAAGTCCCCTCTTTCCTTTCTGGGCACTTCACCATCAAAGTCCATCTCTCCTTTATAATGTATAACCATATTGTTGTTATTGTTTACTTGCTAAGTCATTTCTGACTCTTTTGCAACCTCATGAACTGTAGTCCACCAGTCTTCTCTGTCCATGGAATTTCCCAGGGAAGAATACTAGAGAGGGTTGTCATTTCCTTCTCCAGGGGATGTTCCTGCTCCAGTGTCAAACTCATATCTCTTACATTGCAAGTAGATTCTTTACCACTGAGGCACCTATATTTGTATTCACAGTGTAAAAAGTTAGAAAGTTAACTGTTAACTAACCTGGTAGATGAAGGATACCAGTCAGGTTCTGTGTTTATTCAAGATTTTATCTCACATGCATATTTTCTTCATGGCAGGCACAGGATAGAAATATCAGTTGGGTCCATTAGGGCTACTTTTTCTCATTTTTCTCCAGGACAAACATCTCCAGCACTTTCTATAAAAATACAGTAAAGGAAGGCTGCTTGAGAAGAGGAGCAGGCATATATCTTTTTCAAATTATTCCCTTTTTGGTTTTGATTTTGCAGGGGCAATGCAATATAACTCCAGAATCACCCATTTATATTCAACAAGAGGACTGTATCCTTACTGATTATCTTGCAACAGCATGCAGCCTGAGCGCCAATCCATTAAGCTTCAAGATCTGTTTAGTTTAAACATCAAACTTTATGGAATGGCACATAGGAACTTCACTTACTGAAACAGTGATGATTGTGACAAACCTGAACTGATTTTGAAAGCATTATCTAGTTTCAAAGACATCAATATTTGTGTTTTAACTCAAATACTACTTCAGTTATTCTTATTGATGTTTGCCTTTTGACTATGCTAGTTCCTATAGGTATATGTTTATATAAAATCTATACAAATTAATAAAATGTATATTGAGAAATGTACATGGCAAGTATTTAAAAATATTTAATGTGACTTTTAAACACATATTTTGCTACTTGCATTACTGATTTCAGAAAACAATTTATTATCAGAAACTTAGTTTTTAATATAACTTAGATTTAGAACTGTTTCATCAACACTTGGCTTCCCAGGTGGCAATAGTAAAGAACCTGCCTACCAAAGCAGGAGGCATAAGAAATGTGTGTTTGATCCATGGGTGAGGAAGATCCCCTGGAGAAGGAAATAGCAAACAATTCTAGTATTCTTGCCTGGAAAATCCCATGGACAGAGGAACGTGGAGGGTACAGTCCATAGGGCCAGAAATAGTCCAACACGACTGAAGCAACTTAGCACTGGCACCATTAATACTGAAATTCTTTCCTACTCTACAGACATTTAATATTTTATGGTATTTTTAGCCTCTAATTTCCCAAGTTTTAAGCTTATACTTGAAAACACTAATGTAGAATAAATTAATGATGGAGATTTAAACTTGCTGGTGCCAAAATTTAATCAAGCCACTTTTAGGGGATCTACTCATCCCAGAGAATAGATGGATTGGTGTTTACTTCCTGTTTCTAGTGATACAGGAATGGAAGTTCTTGTCTCATTGAGGAAGAAATCACAGATGAGACAGAGAGTTCAAGAAGGTAAAGCAAGGATTTATGAAGTAATAGTAGGCTGTCAATGGAAGAGCAGGTAGACTCAGATAAGTAACTTAAGTAACTGCCCTGAGTTTCTTTGGCAGACCAGTTATGTGGGGTATAGAAATGAAGGGATAGAATATTCATTAGGGTGGGAGGAATTTGGGGTTGTATTCTCTTATTTTCACTTCAGCTCTGCCTTCCCTAGGGGAGGAGGGATTTTTGTTCTTCTTTAGTCATAGTATCAGTGCATGATGGGTACTTCTTATCTGTAAAGGCCAATTTTATTGTAATGAAAGCGCAATGAGCAAAAGTTTATACATTTCAATGCTGGAGACACCTGTCTTTTCCCACCTTTCTTTGTCTGCCTCCAGGACACTTAGCATCTCAAAATGTGAGGTTTCTTGTCACTCTGGAGGTTCTTACTCTTCGTCTGCCTAAAGACCTGTTTTTTTTTTTTTTTTTTTTTTTAACAAGATGTGTGGTTTGATTTCATGGCAATAAGTCTCTGTTCCCCTTTCTCTGTGCATATCTAGCAACCTTCCTGCTTTAACAATGGTTGTTGTTCTGTCTCTCAGTTATGTCTGACTCTTTACAACCCCATGGACTGCAGGACTCCGGGCTTCCCTTTCCTTCATCATCTCCCAGAGCTTGCTCAAACTCATGTCTATTGAGTCTGTGATGCCATTTAACTATCTCATCCTCTGTTTTCCCCTTCTCTCCCTGCCTTCAATCTTTCCCACTATCAAGGTCTTTTGGAATGAGTCAGCTCTTTGTCTCCGGTAGCCAAAGTATTGGAATTTCAACTTCAACATCAGTCCTTCCAGTGAATCTTCAGGATTGGTTTCCTTTAAGATAGGATCCTAATTTTATTGATTTTTCTTTTTTTTTTTTCCCCCGAACAGACACTTTATTTGTAACTTAGAGGTATATAGCTTTGCTACATGCTCTTTTAGGGAAAAGGCCTGGGAATATTGTTTCTCTGTAAAAGTGAAAACTAAGATGATTTATCTATGTAAGAGATTAGCATATTGACAACACTTTGACTTCCTTATTTACTTGCATTATTTTTGTGTGGTATACACAGTTTGAAAGCAAACAACAACAACAGAAAACAACCAAACAAAAAAATAAAGTATGAAAAATGTGGACTCAAGACCACATCAGAATAGTTCTTGTCTATTCCCACCAGATGTTTGCACTTTCTTTACTTTCACAGCACTATATCTTCTCTTTGTTTGTCTTATAATCATCTTGACCGTATAGAATAAAGCAAGGATTTTACAACTCCATTTCCAATGAACACATAGAGTTTTGAATTAGATGTTTTGTTGTCTTGTGTTTTTCCATGCTTAGTGGGAGCTCTCAGGGTTATAAATGGGATAAGAATTTCCAGTGGAACTGTATTTTACAGCTCATGGAGGTGTGTAAGCTTCAATTCAACAAAGGTTGTTGCAGAGGGTTGAACCTGGGAGAATAATCTTTCATGATGAAATACGCCATTTTAAATTAATTTATATGACCTTCATCTTCCCTCTTATCATCCAGCACACAATCTTGCAATCACCATCTTAGAGAATTGCTTAATTATTATTTACTCCTTTTTCTTTACATTTTACTATTGAAGGACTAAACTGATTTTCTGAAGAAGTAAACTGATTTTCTGAAAATTATCAGCTGGATTAAAGAGCTAGGAATAGACTTTAGTTCTCCTATTACTCTGAATGTTTTACTCTACAGCCTCCTTCTGTTGGAGGGTAAATAACTTAAATGCCATCCCTAAAATCATACCCTTCTGTTCACATCTTAAATATCTAGGGATAGAAAGGCAATGTACAGAGAGTATAAGGGCAAAGGTTCCATCCAGAATGCCTGGATTTGAATATAGCCTCTTGGAAAACTATGGAATACCTATAATATCATAAAATAGAGATGTACTTTACATAAAATAGAGATGTACTTAGGGTTCTGCAGAGAAATAAACAACAGGATATCTGTACATCACTATCACTATTTCTCTCTCTACCTCTCTGATTCTCTCTCTCAGCCTAGAAAGGGATTTATTATAAAGGACAAGAACATATGGTTATTGAGACTGAGATGATCCATATGCTGCAGATGCAGGAAAGCCAGTGATTTACTTCAAAGACTTGATAGTGTAGATTTTATTCTGAAACTAAATATCTGAGAACCAGAACCACCAAAATAAGGAGAATATCTATGCGTCAGCTCAGTCAGGTAGGCAGAGAAGAAATTCAACCTTCCTCCAAAATTTTGTTCTATCCAGGTCCTCAGTTGATTGGATGATGCTCATGTACATGGGGGAATTGACTTGGGTTATTAATTCAAACTCTAATTTCCCAGAAAGCCTATCACATACACACCCAGAATTAATGTTTAAGTGAATATCTGGACATCCTCTGGTGCAGCCAAGTTGACACATATCATGCCAACAAAGGTCCGTCTAGTCAAGGTTATGGTTTTTCCAGTGGTCATGTATGGATGTGAGAATTGGACTATGAAGAAGGCTGAGCACTGAAGAATTGATGTGTTTTAACTGTCATCTTGGAGAAGACTCTTGACAGTCCCTTGGACTGCAAGGAGATCCAACCAGTCCATTCTGAAGGAGATCAGCCCTGGGATTTCTTTGGAAGGAATGATGCTAAAGCTGAAACTCCAGTACTTTGGCCACCTCCTGCAAAGAATTGACTCATTGGAAAAGACTCTGATGCTGGGAGGGATTGGGGGCAGGAGGAGAAGGAGATGACAGAGGATGAGTTGGTTGGATGGCATCACTGACTCGATGGACATGAGTTGGAGTAAACTCCAGGACTTGGTGATGGACAGGGAGGCCTGGCATGCTGTGTGTTCATGGGGTCGCAAAGAGTTGGACAAGACTGAGCGACTGAACTGAACTGACTGAAGATGGTAAGAATGTTAACCACCTCAGAGTAGTTTCATTAAGAGTAAATGAGTTAATGTATATATATATATATATATGTGTGTGCGTGTGTATGTGTGTGTATATATAAAGAATATTATATATATATATATATATAATATAAAATTAAGCCTGGCACCTGTAAGACAATATACACAATATAGATATTACCTATTAATATTAGGAGTATCAGTTCAATTCAATTCAGTCACTCAGTCACATCCGAATCTTTGCAACCCCTTGGACTGCAGCACGCCAGGCTTCCTGGTCCATCACCAACTCCCGGAGTTTACTCAAACTCAAGTCCATTGAGTTGGTGATGCCATCCAACCATCTCATCCTCTGTCATCCCCTTCTCCTCCTGCCCTCAATCTTTCTCAGTATCAGGGTCTTTTCCAATGAGTTAGTTCTTTGCATCAGGTGGCCAGAGTATTAGAGCCTCAGCTTTGGCATCAGTACTTCCAATGTATATTCAGGACTGATTTATTTTAGGATGGACTGGTTTGATCTCCTTGCAGTCCAAGGGACTCTCAAGAGTCTTCTCCATCACCACAGTTCAAAAACATCAATTCTTCAGAGCTCAAAGTTATATATAATCCAACTTTCACATCCATATATAACTATTGGAAAAACCATAGGTTTGACTAGACAGACCTTTGTAGGCAAAGTAATGTTTTGTTTTTAGTTTGCTCTCTAGGACATGAGTCTGAGTGAACTCGGGGAGATGGTGATGGACAGGGAGGCCTGGCGTGTTGCGATTCATGGGGTCGCAAGGAGTCGGACACGACTGAGCGACTGAAATGAACTGAACTGAACTGAACTAGGTTAATCATAGATTTTCTTCCAAGGAGCAAGTGTCTATTAATTGCTTGGCTGAAGTCACCATCTGCAAGGATTGTGGAGCGCCCCCAAAATAAAGTCTGTCACTGTTTCCATTATTTCCCAATCTACTTGCCATGAAGTGATGGAAACAGGTGCCATGATCTTAGATTTTTTTTTTTTTTGAGTGTTGAGTTTTAAGACAGCTTTTTCACTCTCCTCTTTCATTTTCATCAAGAGGTTCTCTAGTTCTTTGCTTTTTGCCATAAAGTTGGTGTCATCTGCATATCTGAGGTTATTGATATTTCTCCTTGCAATCTTGATTCCAGCTTGTGCTTCATTCAGCATTTTGCATGATGTAATCTGCATATAAGTTAAATAAGCAGGGTGACAATATACAACCTTGACGTACTCTGTTTCTGATTTGGAACCAGTCTTTTGTTCCATGTCTGGTTCTTACTGCTGCTTCTTGACCTGTATACAGATGTCTCAGGAGGCAGGTATCTTAAAGATATGATATTCCCATATCTTTAAGAATTTTCCACAGCTTCTTGTGATCCACATGATCCAAGTCAATAAAGCTGAAGTAGATGATTTTCTGGAATTCTCTTGCTTTTTCAATGATCCAATGGATGTTGGCCATTTTATCTCTGATTTCTCTGCCTTTTCTAAATCCAGCTTGAACATCTGGAAGTTCATGGTTCACAGACTGTTGAAGCCTCACTTGGAGAATTTTGAGCATTACTTTGCTAACATGTGAGATGAGTGCAATTGTGCAGTAGTTTGAACATTCATTGGCATTGTTTTTCTTTCGGATTGGAGTGAAAACTGACTTTTTGCAGTCCTCTGGTCAATGATCAGTTTTACAAATTTTCTGGCATGTTGAGTGCTGCAATTTCACAGCATCATCTTTTAGGATTTGAAATAGCTCAACTGGAATTCCATCACCTCCATTAGCTTTGTTCATAGTGATGCTTTCTAAGTTCCACTTGACTTCTCATTCCAGGATTTCTGGCCCTAGGTGAGTGATCACACCATCATGGCTATCTGGGTCATGAAGAACTTTTTACATAGTTCTGTTTATTCTTGCCACATCTTCTTAATATCTTCTTCTTCTGTTACGTCCATCCTATTTCTGTCCTTTATTGTGCCTATCTTTTTGTCCTTCATCCTCCATCTAGTAGCTGCAAGTCTTTGAGGAGGAGTCACCCTGAGCTTAAATTTTATGAAATCTGTAAAGCAGAAATATTTATTTTCCCCCCACAAGCTTGTTTATAGGATCAGCTTAGTGATTTCTGGAAAATCTTTCTTCAAGCTTATTCACCAAGAGTTTTTATTTTCAACTGGGATTAATTCTTACCTGTCAGGATAGAAATGTAGACATATATAAAGTATAGATGGAAATTGTCAATGAAGTCTTCCTGTGCAGTGTTGAAATGAAATGAGAAAATGAATCTGTTTTACTGCAGAGTGTAATCAGAGTTGAGTAAATGTAAAAGTAAAGGTTTAAGTGGCTTATCAATATGTAAATTTCTAAATTTATTTACTAATATATGGGGAAAGATTGAAAGCAGAAGGAGAAGGAGACGACAGAGGATAAGATGGTTGGATGGCATCATCAACTCAATGGACATGAGTTTGACAAACTCTGGGAGATGGTGAGGGCTTCCCTGGTGGCTCAGAGGTTAAAGCGTCTGCCTCCAATGTGGGAGACCTGGGTTCGATCCCTGGGTTGGGAAGATCCCCTGGAGAAGGAAATGATATCCCACTCCAGTATTCTTGCCTGGAGAATGCCATCGACAGAGAAACCTGGTAGGCTACCGTCCACTGGTAGCAGAGTCAGACACGACTGAGCCAGAAAGACAGGGAAGCTGGCAGGCTGCAGTCCATGGGGTTGCAAAGAGTTGGACATGACTGAGTGACTTAACAAGAAATCTTGGGTTCTATGTCTTGTTCATAGTAGGCATGAATTAGATTCATAGTAGGCACTTCATTAGATTTTTTTTTTTTCATTTTATTATTGTGGAGAAACTTTGCAAGCTTGATAGTGTATCATCTTCAGAATATCTGTTCAAGATCATCAATTCAAATGTAAGGAAAAAAGTCTTAACAATGATAAGGTGTTTGCTTAATGTCATCTACCAGACATTAAACCAAAATGGAAAAGTCAAAATTTGAACTCAAGTCTTACCTTCTGTGGCACAAATGAATAGGAATTTAAGGAAGATTATTTAGTATCTCTGAGTTTACAGTGACTAGTATGACATTCAGATAGGCTGCTTTCCCTGGCCAACTATACCATTGTTCCACACATAGAAACTTTGGTAAATAAGGCTCTCCACAGCCATGTTGTTACCACTAAATTATGTTATATAGGCTTTTCTTTATTGCAATTTCTCAAACTACGAAACAAAAAGTAGTGAGTTCGCTCACCTTCTAAACAGAGCTGCTTGATGATCCCTCACAAGGAGATGACCAAGCTGTTCTTTTGAGGTTTGTCACCAATAAATATTCTTTCAGTCTATGAGGAGAAAGCACAAAGAAGGCAGTCCTGGAAGAGTGGCTCGAAAGTCTAGAGAGGACGTTCTTTGTTAGACTTCTTTTGCAAGCAAATAAGATAGCTTTTAGAGATTAGCATCACTTGTCTGAGAGACTAAAATTATATTCTCAAGGTGGATGCTTGCTGAGGTATACAAACTCAGTGGAATTCAATGAAAGCCCTTTGAAAATTTTCACATATGCTGGAAACATACAAAAATGTACAATGTAGGTTATACCTAAAGACACAGACTGGTGTCTGTTCACTGCCTGAAGTGTTTTGAAAGTGGAAGTTAGCCGGAGTAGGTTAAGCAAACCATATACTACCTTCATTCTAAAGTAAATACTTTGATTGAATTCAAGATGGAAAGCAGTAGATTCTTTTTTAAATTTTCTGAGAAAGGTGACAAGATTTATCTTCAGATTATTCTGGCCTCTGAATGGAGGTGAGTAATACAGACAAGATTATCTTCAGGAAATTATTGCAATAAATGGTGTGTATTGATCTAGGGTGTAGGAACTAAATTTTATGTTTCTCCCTCTCCCTATTTTTTAACATTCTCTTAGGAAATAGATGAAAATGATTAGCTCCTATACAGTGAGAATAATCAACAGATATAACAGAAGGGAAAAATGAGCTCTATGTCTTCATTTCTAATGGGTGAGGTGCTTTTGATTTGAATGACCTTGGTAATGTACCTAACTTCTTCACTTTCCACCAACATAAATGTAGGCATTTGTCATAGCATTGACCTTCCATGCTTTCAACGAGAGTAGGAAGAGAATTGTGGTTGTCTTGAGCAGACTGTGAATTTGCCCTTTCCACCCCTCCCATAGAGTCAGACACAACCAAGCCCACTTTTAATACAAAATCATCATTTGTTTTTCATTATTTCTTAAGCTAAAAAATAAGAACTGTTAGAGGAGTAAAAGAGGACATTTTTAGTGATAATTCTCTACCTCTTCTCTGTAATTAAGGAAAATCAGTCAGATCTCAGGAAAACACTTTTCTTTTTTCTTTTTAGAAAGCAGATTCTTTAACTAAAATTGTTTTACTAGAAGGTAAAACAATCATTGATCTCACCTCACATTTCAAGTTCTTACTTTCCATCCATAATTTTACTCTAATCTTAAACGCTCCCTCCTTTTTTTCCTGTGATTTGAAATCACTTGTAATGTGTTCAAGTCCTAAGGTGTTAGGGATCAGAGAATATGACCTGTTGCCTTGCCCTTTAATCTATATTGTCAAATAGTTTGCTATTTTTAAAGGCTATTTGTTTATTATTTTTGTACTTAAGAAACATGAACCTTGTACCATTTGATCAACTGGTAAGTATGGACTACAATAATCCAAGTCTAGAATGAGATAATGGCCCTTCAGAAAGTCAGTCCTGCTGGCATGTTCAATGGCAAAAGTAGTTGAGCTATCACTTAGAGTATGTTTGTTTATTTAATCATCAAATGAGACAAATTTAACAAGTGCAACAAAGATTTCAAACAAACATTTCATAAAATCCATCAAAAAATCAGTATTACCACTTTTCCTAAACACGATAGTTTGAAACAAAAAAATCATATTCTTTGTTATTGAGTATGTGTTGTGTATGGGGCTTCTGTTCTAGGCCAGTGGTTAAGAACCCATCTGCAATACAGGAGCTGCAAGAGACGTAGGTTCAATACCTGAGTGAGGAAAAATCAAGGGAATGGCTACCCACTCAGGTATTTTCACCTGAAGAATCTGCATGGACAGAGAAGCATGGTAGGCTCTAGTCAATAGGGTCACAGAGAGTCGGACATGACTAAAGTGAGTTCACGCACATACACACACACACACACACACACACACGTGCTATATACAGGATACTAGGTACATTCAGATACATAAATTAGATAATATGGAACATTTCCAGTTGAACACCCGCACCCTCAGCCATCGTCTGCACTTGAGACCTGTTGTCAATTTGAAACTATACAGAAATTAAGGATGCCAAGGAGGGTCTTGCCAGTTAGCCTTTATACATGACCCGAAGGAAAGAGCCAAAGAAAATAAAGAGTTCATCAATTTTTTTACTGTGCCTCGAAGTCACCTCTTCAGAACATGAGAGCTCAGATAAGAATTAGGAAATATGTGAAACCTCACATATAGGTTTGCTAATGAAAAAACTTAGGGGAAAGGGAACATTACACATTCATTACTGAATGTCTGAATATTGCCAAATTTTATGGTGGAGGAAGCTATATCTTTTCCTTTAAAATACCTGGCCTTTAAACAGAATAAAAAGTAACATTGCTCTCTCTTACACCCTGGGTGAAACTATTTATGTTGTGTTTATATAAAGAGAAATAGAATAGCTGTGAGCATGAACTTCAGAGTCAGATGGATCAGTCTACACTCTTGAATCTGTTATGTATTGAATAGAAAAGTTGCTTAAATTTACTGAGACTCATTTTTCTCATCTGCAAAGTAAGGATAATGATACATAATCATATTGTCATTTTGAGACCAGGTGAGCTTTCCAGAGAATAGCAAGAATAAATAAGAAAGCCTTCTTTAGTGATCAATGCAAAGAAATAGAGGAAAAGAACAGAATGGGAAAGACTAGAGATCTCTTCAAGAAAATTAGAGATACCAAGGGAACATTTCATGCAAAGATGGGCTTAATAAAGGACAGAAATGGTATGGACCTAACAGAAGCAGAAGATATTAAGAAGAGGTGGCAAGAATACACAGAAGAACTGTACAGAAAAGATATTCAAAACCCAGATAATCAAAATGGTGTGATCACTAATTTAGAGCCAGACATCCTGGAATAAGAAGTCAAGTGGGACTTAGAAAGCATCACTACAAACAAAGCTAGTGGAGGTGATGGAATTCCAGTGGAGCTGTTTCAAATCCTGAAAGATGATGCTGTGAAAGTGCTGCACTCAATATGCCAGTAAGTTTGGAAAACTCAGCAGTGGCCACAGGACTGGAAAAGGTCAGTTTTCATTCCAATCCCAAAGAAAGGCAATGCCAAAGAATGTTCAAAGTACCACACAATTGCACCCATCTCACATGCTAGTAAAGTAATGCTCAAAATTCTCCAAGCCAGGCTTCAGCAATACGTGAACTGTGAACTCCCTGATGTTCAAGCTGGTTTTAGAAAAGGCAGAGGAACCAGAGATCAAATTGCCAACATCTGCTGGATCGTGAAAAAAGCAAGAGAGTTCCAGAAAAACATCTATTTCTGCTTTATTGACTATGCCAAAGCATTTGACTGTGTGGATCACAATAAACTGTGGAAAATTCTGAAAGAGATGGGAATACCAGACCACCTGACCTGCCTCTTGAGAAATCTGTATGCAGGTCAGGAAGCAACAGTTAGAACTGGACATGGAACAACAGACTGGTTCCAAATAGGAGACAAAGTGCGTCAAGGCCTGTATATTGTCACCCGGCTTATTGAATTTATATGCAGAGTACATCATGAGAAACGCTGGACTGGAAGAAACACAAGCTGGAATCAAGATTGGTGGGAGAAATATCAATAACTTCAGATATGCAGATGACATCACCGTTATGGCAGAAAGTGAAGAGGAACTAAAAAGCCTCTTGATGAAAGTGAAAGAGGCTATGGTTTTTCCAGTGGTCATGTATGGATGTGAGTGTTGGACTGTGAAGAAGGCAGAGAGCTGAAGAATTGATGCTTTTGAACTGTGGTGTTGGAGAAGACTCTTGAGAGTCCCTTGGACTGCAAGGAGATCCAACCAGTCCATTCTGAAGGAGATCAGCCCTAGGATTTCTTTGGAAGGAATGATGCTAAAGCTGAAACTCCATTACTTTGGCAACCTCATGCAAAGACTTGACTCATCATAAAAGACTGATGCTGGGAGGGATTGGGGGCAGGAGGAGAAGGGGATGACAGAGGATGAGATGGCTGGATGGCATCACTGACTTGATGGCCGTGAGTCTGAGTGAACTCCTGGAGTTGGTGATGGACAGGGAGGCCTGGCGTGCTGCGATTCATGGGGTTGCAAAGAGTCGGACACGACTGAGTGACTGAACTGAACTGAGATGATATTTATAAGTTGCTTCCCACAATGAGTGGATGTTCTGTTACAAGCATTAGGCTGATCCAACAACCATGGGATGAGAACTTACTTCTTTCTAGTTAAGAATCCTTCAGTTCTCAAGAGTCTTCTCGAACACCACAGTTCAAAAGCATCAGTCCTTTGGTGCTCATCTTTCTTCACAGTCCAACTCTCACATCCATACATGACCACTGGTAAAACCATAGCCTTGATTAGATGGACCTTTGTTGGCAAAGTAATGTCTCTGCTTTTCAATATGCTAACTAGGTTGGTCATAAGTTTTCTTTCGAGGAATAAGCGTCTTTTAATTTCATGACTGCAATCACCAATTGCAGTGATTTTGGAGACCCAAAAAATAAAGTCTTACACTGTTTCCGTTGTTTCCCCATCTATTTGTCATGAAGTGATGGGACCATATGCCATGATCTTTGTTTTCTGAATGTTGAGCTTTAAGCCAACTTTTTTTAATCAATCTGTCCTTCCACCTCAGCAGTTATTAACTCTTGGTATACCCTGCAATCACTTGGGAGGTCTTAGAAGACACTGATGGCAGCACATTCTGATTAATTAACCCACAATGTTAGGTGATTCTTTAACAGCAGTGTTTAAGAATCACCTCTTAAACACACCAGGACTTATTTCTCACAACATCTAAAGACTTTTTGTACTATGCTAGAATTACTTTTCCTGTGAAATTTCTCAGCAGGGTTGCAAGTGTAGGTTGAACAATTAAATTTTCAGATGTTAAATATTTAAACTGGTAATGTTATCTATTCTGAAGAGCAAATGAGAGAACTGTTTCTAAGGTTCCTGTATACTCAATTCTACTGTAATAATAAATCTTGCATATCTTCCTTTTCTCTCTTTGACTTTAGAAATTTAAATGAGCACACCCTATTTGCCAGTGTCAAAATTTAGTCAGTGAAATAGACAAATGAGAAACTATAAGATTATATATTGTGATAAAGATATGCTCTGCAGCCAACACAAATAGAAGCATTTAAATCCAATGAAGGCTTTTTAGAATATATTATACTGAAGGTCATTTATTTATTCATTAATTAAAAAGAAATTCTGGTATACTCTAATAGGAAAACAACCAAGAAGAAAAATTTGGTCGTTGAAATCATGGAATGTGTAATTTAGAAATCTTGATTGGTGTTTGGAATTAGTTAAAAATCCATCTTTATGAATAATTCTACTCATAAAGAACAGCCTGTGGGCTAGTGCACACACATAAGAGAGTGACAGTAAGTTTGAAAAAGATTAATGTTGATTTAAGTGTATTCAGAAGTTGAAATATAAAGGACTTGATAAATATCTGAAACTAATGGCTACCTGGAAACATAGATAACTTTAAGGTTTCCATTTGTAACTTGAGAATAAATAGTGTTTACCATTAATAGCAATAAATAATCCCGAATTATGAGCCGAATTGAGAGAAACTGATGAATTGAATGGGAAATTCTTGCAGAGAAATAACAAGGTAGTATCATTTGATGCTGATTTTTGAAATAAAGAGAGGTGCATGGTCAGGAAAGTGATAAAAATTTATCTAAATTATCTTCTTTGTTAGATATATAAATACTACCTGTGAATATTCACAGATGTCAATAAAACATATACTGTTTTGTATTTTGTGTGCAGGAACCCTGGTTATGTTACTCTAAGAAGCTTCGTTTGGATACAAACCATGTAGTACATGTGTCAAATATTAAGCAGGTAAACTCTACATGGGCAAAGTGAATTCTTGAGAAACCTTAAATTTTGTGTATCCATATACTAATAAAAAATCAACAAAGATGGCTTTTTTCGTGGCTTCACAGGAAGTCTTGACCAGATCACTTCCTCTTTATTCTTCCTTGCAGTTTTCCCAGAATAGGATTGAGCTTCAGTCTTCTCCAAATACCACACTATTTTTATTCATTTCTAGGCAGCTCTTCTTCTAATTACTATTATCATTTTTCCTTGTTAGGATTCTATATCATCATCAGTTCACTTCAGCCCAGTTCAGTCATCTAGTCATGTCCTACTCTGTGATCCCATGGTCTGCAGCATGCCAGACTTCACTGTTCCTCAACAACCCCCTGGAGCTTGCTCAAACTCATGTTCATCAAGTCAGTGATGCCATCCAATCATCTCATCCTCTGTCATCCCTTTCTCTTCCTGCCTTCAATCTTTCCCAGCAACAGGGTCTTTTCCAAAGAATCAGTTCTTTGCATCAGGTCGCCAAAGTACTGGAACTTTAGCATCAGTCCTTCCAATGAAACTTCAGGACTGATTTCTTTTAGGATGGACTGGTTTGATCTCCTTGCAGTCCAAGGGACTATCAAAAGTCTTCTCCAACACCACAATTCAATAGCATCAGTTCTTCAATGCTCAGCTTTCTTTATGGTCCAACTCTCACATCCATATATGACTACTGGTAAAACCTGCTTTTCAGTATGCTGTCTAGGTTTATCATAGATTTTCTTCCAAGGAGCAAGCATTTTTAAATTTCATGTCTGCAGTCACCATCTGCAGTGATTTTAGAGCTCCAAAAAAAATAAAGTGTGTCCTCTTTCCATTGTTTCCTCATGTATTTGTCATGAAATGATGGGACCAGATGCCATAATCTTCGTTTTTTGAACGTTGAGTTTTAAGTCGGCTTTTTCACTCTCCTCTTTCACTTTATCAAAATGCTCTCTAGTTCGTCTTCACTCTCTGCCATTAAGCTGGTGTCATCTGCATATATGAGGTTATCTATATTTCTCCTGGCAATCTTGATTCCAGCTTGTGCTTCATCCAGCCCAGCATTTTGTATGATGTACTCTACATATAAATTTAATAACCAGGGTGACAGTATACTGCCTTGACTTACTTCTTACCCAATCTGAAACCAATGTGTTGTTCCACGTCCAGTTCTAACTGCTGCTTTTTGACCTGAACACAGATTTCTCAGGAGGCGGGTAAGGTGGCCTGATATTCCCATTTCTCGAAGAATTTTCCACAGTTTGTTGTGATTTACGCAGTCAAAGGCTTTAGTGTAGTCAATGAAGCAGAAGTAGTTTCTTTTTTTTTTTTTTAATTATGGAATTCTCTTGCTTTTTCAATGATCCAAAGGATGTTGGCAGTTTGATCTCTTGTTCCTCTGTCTTTTCTAAATCCAGCTTGAACATCTGCAAGTTCATGTACTGTTGAAACCTGGCTCAGAGAATTTTGAGCATTACTTTGGTAATGTGTGAGATGAGTGCAGTTGCTCAGCAGTTTGAACATTCTTTGCATTGCCTTTCTTTGGGATTGGAATGAAAATGGACCTTTTCCAGTTCTGTGGCAATTAATGAGTTTTCCATATTTGCTGGCATATTGAGTGCAGCACAGTCACAACATCATCTTTTCAGATTTGAAATGGCTCACTTCAGCTCTCATCATTAGCACAAATTCAGTGTTGTGTGTTGTTGAAACAAGTAGAAGACATTCTGAGAGGCATGCGAGGTCTTTGACATTTCTCCCTGGTGTAGTTGATTACTTGATATTCTTGTTTTCACTTATTCTAGGTAGCAATTTGGAATGAAAAAAAAAATATTACCCTGGCCATAAGTTTGAACAGAAGTATTAAACCTGGCTAGAACTACTCATTATGACAGGTTAAATGTGAATGCATTCACATTTGCCCTGGTCACTTTTCTTTTAGGGAATTCCAGAGAGATTTACTCTTCTTTCCTTTTACAAATATTGAACTGTGCTTTTTAGTATGCATATACTTATATAGGTCATGCATATAAGTGTATTTATATATCACTATATAGTAGAAATAGTGATGTTGACTCCATATTGTTGTCACATACTGATCATATATTATAAAAGTGAATATGTTAGTTGCTCAGGCATGTCAGACTCCTGTAACCCCATGGACTATAATCCACCAGTCTCCTCTCTTCTGGAAAATCTCCAAGCAAGAATACTGGAGTGGAGAGGCATTTCCCTTTCCAGGGCCTCTTCCTAACTCAGGGATCAAGCCCAGTCTCCTGCATTGTAGGCAGATTCTTTACTGTCTGAGCCACCAGGGAGAATCTATATACTATGTACATTTTATATGCATGTTATTTATTTAACCAATAAATTCTCCTTGAGATAGATGGTATTTTGATAATACAATAACATCTTTCTATACATATTTCTGTGTATTAAAAAATATATTTTTTAAAATATATAATTGTGGAGAACAAAAATATGTGGGCAACATGGACAATTCTTATGGATTAATTAAGTATATAATTCAGTGGTGAGAACACCAGGATTTAAACAAGAATTCACTCACAATTCTTTCAAAATGGAAAAGTCTTTATAGGAGCTGGGGGTTATGGAAGGGGAAATAGCTATTAAAAATAATCAGTAATATCAGTAATATCACAGATAAGTGACACCTCAGAATACTGGTCCTTGAAATTTTATAGAAAATAATAATTATTAAGTGTATAGAGAGCTTGTACATTCTATAATCAAGAATAATGCATGCATAAATAGCACCAGTAGATAATGAATTTGGTATTTTTCTTTTTGTTATTATTTTCAGAGATTCATGGTTCATATATGATATTTATAGCAAACCAAAAGAAGTCTTAAAAAAATAAAGGTTCCAGTCTAGAAAGAACCTCACAAAATATTTATATTGATAGATTAACCATACACCTTAATCTGTCTGTTCCATAGGAACCTGACATTGCTGGGATACTGAGAGGGTATGCAAAATTCATGTCAACTAAGGAGGCTGAAAGAATTTTCAACTTCTATAACCTGTCTTCTTAACCTCAGGCACATAAGTGGAATTTAGGAGAAATATAACCTTTCTGGAACAGGGTATATTTCTGAAGTCGTAGTCAAATTCTCAAATGGGTTTGTGAAACAAAAGAAAGAAAAAAAACTTATCAACTTAGAAATAGCTCAGCCAAGAAAACTGCAATATTTTCAACCTAGACTATCCTTTCCAGGAAGAAGTCTTATAATATTTGCTTCTCTATTAGCTTTTCTCTCAAACTCTGTCATTTTTCCACTCTGTTTTTATCAGTCTTCCTTTCTTTTTTCTTAGCATTTTTATCGTCCCTAATAACATTTATTTTTTTATTTTTTAATATAAATTTATTTTAATTGGAGGCTAATTACTTTACAATATTGTATCAGTTTTGCCACACATCAATATGAATCTGCCACAGATGTACACGTGTTCCCCAAACTGAACCCCCGTTCCCACTTCCCTCCCCATATCATCACTCTGGGTCATCCCAGAACAACAGCCCCGAGCATCCTGTATCATGCATAGAACCTGGACTGTCAATTCATGTCACATATGATATTATACATGTTTCAATGCCATTCTCCAAAATCATCCCACATTGCCCTCTTCCACAGAGTCCAAAAGACTGTTCTATACATCTGTGTCTCTTTTGCTGTCTCGCATAGAGGGTTATTGTTACCATCTTTCAAAATTCCATATATATGTGTTAACACACTGTATTGGTGTTATTCTCTCTGGCTTACTTCACTTTGTATAATAGGCTCCAGTTTCATCCACCTCATTAGAACTGATTAAAATGTATTTTTAATGGCTGAGTAATACTCAATTGCACAGAATGATCTCTGTTCATTTCCAAGGCAAACCATTCAATATCACAGTAATCCAAGTCTATGCCCCAACCAGTAATGCTGAAGAAGCTGAAGTTGATGGTTCTATGAAGACCTACAAGACCTTTTAGAATTAACACCCAAAAAAGATGTCCTTTTCATTCTAGGGGACTGGAATGCAAAAGTAGAAAGTTAAGAAACACCTGGAGTAACAGGCAAATTTGGCCTTGGAATGCGGAATGAAGCAGGGCAAAGACTGATAGAATTTTGCCAAGAAAATGCACTGGTCATAGCAAACACCCTCTTCCAACAACACAAGAGAAGTCTCTACACATGGACATCACCAGATGGTCAACACTGAAATCAGACTGATTATATTCTTTGTAGCCAAAGACGGAGAAGCTCTATACAGTCAAGAAACACAAGACCAGGAGCTGACTGTGGCTCAGATCATGAACTCCTTATTACCAAATTCATACTCAAATTGAAGAAAGTAAGTAAAACTGCTAGACCATTCAGGTATGACCTCAATAAAATCCCTTATGATTATACAATAGAAGTGAGAAATAGATTTAAGGGCCTAGGTCTGATAGATAGAGTGCCTGATGAACTATGGACTGAGATTCGTGACATTGTACAGAAGACAGTGATCAAGACCATCCCCATGGGAAAGAAATGCAAAAAAGTAAAATGGCTGTCTGTGGAGGCCTTACAAATAGCTGTGAAAAGAAAAGAAGCAAAAAGCAAAGGAGAATAGGAAAGATATAAGCATCTGAATGCAGAGTTCCAAATAATAGCAAGAAGATATAAGAAAGCCTTCTTCATTGATCAATGCAAAGAAATAGAGGAAAACAACTAATGGGAAAGACTAGAGATCTCTTGAAGAAAATTTGAGATACCAAGAGAACATTTCATGCAAGGATGGGCTCAATAAAGGACAGAAATTGTATGGACATAACAGAAGCAAAAGATACTAAGAAGAGGTGGCAAAAATACACGAAAGAACTGTACAAAAAAGATCTTCACGACCCAGATAATCACGATGGTGTGATCACTCATCTAGAGCCAGACATCCTGGAATGTGAAGGCAAGTGGGCCTTAGAAAGCATCACTATGAACAAAGCTAGTGAAGGTGATGGAATTCCAGTGGAGCTATTTCAAATCCTGAAGGATAATGCTGTGAAAGTGCTGCACTCAATATGCCAGCAAATTTGGAAAACTCAGCAGTGGCCACAGGACTGGAAAACGTCACTTTTCATTCCAACCCCCCAAAAAGTCAATGCCAAAGAACACTCAAACTACTGCACAAGTGCTCTCATCTCACATGCTAGTAAAGTAATGCTCAAAATTCTCCAAGCCAGGCTTCAGCAATACATGAACCGTGAACTTCCTGATGTTCAAGCTGGTTTTAGAAAAGGCAGAGGAACCAGAGATCAAATTGCCAACATCCGTTGGATCATGGAAAAAGCAAGGGAGTTCCAGAAAAACATCTATTTCTGCTTTATTGACTATGCCAAAGCCTTTGACTGTGTGGATCACAATAAACTGTGGAAAATTCTGAAAGAGATGGGAATACCAGACCACCTGACCTGCCTCTTGAGAAATCTGTATGCAAGTCAGGAAGCAACGGTTAGAACTGGACACGGAACAACAGACTGGTTCCAAATAGGAAAAGGAGTGTGTCAAGGCTGTATATTGTCACCCTGCTTATTTAACTTATATGCAGAGTACCTCATGGGAAAAGCTGGACTGGAAGAAGCACAAGCTGGAGTGAAGATTGGCGAGAGAAATATCAATAACCTCAGGTATGCAGATGACACCACCCTTATGGCAGAAAGTGAAGAGGAACTAAATAGCCTCTTGATGAAAGTGTGAAAGAGGAGAGTGAAAAAGTTGGCTTAAAGTTCAACATTCAGAAAACGAAGATCGTGGCAACCAGTCCCATCACTTCATGGGAAATAGATGGGGAAACAGTAGAAACAGTGTCAGACTTTATTCTTGGGGGTTCCAAAATCACTGAACATGGTGAGTGCAGCCATGGAATTAAAAGACGCTTACTCCTTGGAAGGAAAGTTATGACCAACCTAGATAGCATATTCAAAAGCAGAGACATCACTTTGTCGACTAAGGTCCGTCTAGTCAAGGCTATGGTTTTTCTCACGTCATGTATGGAAGTGAGATTTGTACTGTGAAGAAGGCTGAGTGCCAAAGAATTGATTGTTTTGAACTGTGGTGTTGGACAAGAGTCTTGAGAATCCCTTGGACTGCAAAGAGATCCAACCAGTCCTTTCTGAAGGAGATCAGCGCTGGGATTTCTTTGGAAGGAATGATGCTAAAGCTGAAACTCCATTACTTTGGCCACCTCATGTGAAGAGTTGACTCATTGGAAAAGACTCTGATGCTGGGAGGGCTTGGGGGCAGGAGGAGAAGGGGACAACAAAGGATGAGATGGCTGGATTGCATCACGGACTTGATGGATGTGAATCTGAGTGAACTCCGGGAGTTGGTGATGGACAGGGAGGCCTGGCGTGCTGCGATTCATGGGGTCGCAAAGAGTCGGACACCATTGAGTGAGTGAACTGAACTGCACTGATGGAGGGGTTTGATGAGCTCCTGTTGAATAATGTTCTCTGGAGTCAGGAGTTCTCTGGTGTTCTCAGCGTTTGGACTTAAGCGTCCTGCTTCTGATTTTCAGTCTTATTTTTACAGTAGCCTCAAGACTTCTCCATCTATACAGCACCATGATAAAACATCTAGGTTAAAGATGAAAAGTTTCTCTACATTGTGGACACCCAGAGAGGTTCATAGAGCTACATGTAGAAGAGAAGAGGGAGGAGGGAGATAGAGGTGACCAGGATGAGATGAGGTGGAATCAAAAGAGGAGACAGCAAGTTAGCTAGTAATCACTTCCTTTTGTGCTTTTCACACTCTGGACTGCTTAGAGATGTTCACGGAGTTATAGACAGAAGAGAAGAGGGAGCAATGAGACAGAGGTGGCCAGGAGGATAAAGGAGGGAATCAAAAGAAGAGAGACAGATCCAGCCAGTAATCAGTTCCCTAAGTGTTCTCCAACATCTGGAACACACAAAGAGATTCACAGAGTTGGGAAGAGAAGAGAAGGGGGAGGGAGG
The DNA here is from genome assembly GCF_042477335.2 of Ovis canadensis. Classification (NCBI taxonomy): domain Eukaryota; kingdom Metazoa; phylum Chordata; class Mammalia; order Artiodactyla; family Bovidae; genus Ovis; species Ovis canadensis. Next base: position 20,652,733 of record NC_091259.1, on the reverse strand, counting down.
AAATAGAGGCAACCCGGTGGAAAAAAGGGAGGGTCCAAAGGGGGAGAGAGCAGTCAAACCTATAATCTCACTCCCAAGTAAAAATGGGTACTGAAGATTGGGTTCTTAAAGGTACAAAATTGATAACAAATACCAAGGAAAAGATTAAAAATCTAGAATAGAGTTTGGATTTTCAAAAATACAATATTAAAGAAAAAGAAAACAAAAGTCATAAAAATTATAATATATATATGAAGTTTGCTTTAAAAAATAGGGTCTTTTTTCTGCAAAATAATGGTTATAAAAATGAAAATTAAAGGAGTAATAGAGGAGTTAAAAATATTAAAAAATTAAAAATGATAGTAGAAATATATCTAGGACTTTCTCTGGTGGTGTTGTGGGCAGTGTGGGGTCAGTTCATTTTCGAATAGTTCCTTGATCCAGCTTATATTTCTCAAGATCCCCATCCTATGTAGTTGGTACTAACTATAAGGTTTTAATCTATTGCACCTGTCACTTCCAACGAGGTTCCCTCTTGTTTAGCTTCTGTTTGTTGGTCTCTTCAGTGTCTAATTTCCTCCCTGGCACAAGGGGGCAGTGGTGGACACTTTCTTAGGCTCACTTGTTAAGTCGTGCTGTGGGGAGGGAGGGACGCTGCAAACAAATAACACTGGCGTGTGCTTGCAGTGTCTCAGCCACACTGGGTTTGCCCCTGCTCATGGAGTGTGTGCTTTCCCTATATACACTGCTCAGGCTCTAGGTTGCTCTGCCAGGAACTGTCTGAGGCCGGCCCTGGGTTGTATGCACTTCCTGGGTCTAAGCCACTCAGGTTCAGGTACTCGGGTAGTCCTCAGAGGAGCAGACTCCGTTGGAGCTGCGTTTTGTGCCATTCACAGGTCTGAGAAGCTCAGGTGACCACGTGTTTGGCAAGTGTGGTCACTGCAATTTATTGCCTCCCCCATACCTGCCGCTCAGTTTTCTGGGCATATAACTGGCTTACCTTCTCAGGCAGATGTTTACTGTCAAGAATCCCAAGAAGTTTTGGTTAGCAATGAAGCCTGCTTGTAGTTTGGTAGATAATGCCTCTCTGGGACCATGATTGCCCCCTTCTGGCTCTGGCTGCCCTCCCTCGTCTGCCTGTCACCAGACGGTAATGAGCTGGTCTGAAGCCGGCTAGCTCTGCTCAGTCTTTTGTTAGTGGGCCTGCTGGTGTCTTAGGTCAGGGCTTTTCATGTAGCTCTAGTCAGTTCTTTGTTCTGTAAGTGGTCCTGGCATTGTCTTAGGTTAGAGCTTTTCATGTGGTAGTTATCCCACAATCTGGTTTGCTATCCCAAATTAGTTCTTTCAGATTGCCCTTGGGGCATTCAGGCCTGGTCCTTACTCTAAGCAATGCAGCCCACACCTTCCTGCCCTGCCCCCGGTTGCTAGTGGTGAATATAGGCGTCTGCACTGCTTCTCCACTGGGGGAGTTACCGTTGGGCATGTAATCTGTGGGTTTTAATTATTTATTTATTTTTCTTCCCAGTTATGTTGCCCTTTGTGGTTCCAAGGCTCGCCACAAATCTGGCAGTGAGAGTGTTTCCTGGTGTTTGGAAACTTCTCTTTTTTTTAAGACTCCCTTCCTGGGATGGAGCTCCATCCCTACCTCTTTTGTTTCTCTTTATCTTTTATATTTTTTCCTACTTCCTTTCAAAGACAATGGGCTGCTTTTCTGGGTGCCTGACGTCCTCTGCTGGCATTCAGAAGTAGTTTTTGGAATTTTCTCAGTGTTCAAATGTTCTTTTGATGAATTTGTGGGGGAGAAAGTGGTCTCCTTATCCTATTTCTCCACCATCTTCCCCTAATAACATTTAATTCAATTGGTTAGATTCTCCTCCATTAAGTTATCATACTTTGAATAATCAACACTGAAATTACTTACAGATTACCTGGGTTGTAATTTCAAAGTGCACTCACTTATATGCTAGCAAGGTAATGCTCAAAATTCTCCAAGCTAGACTTCAACAGTATGTGAACCATGAACTTCCAGATGTTCAAGCTGGATTTAGAAAAGGGAGAGGAACCAGAGATCAAATTGCCAACATATGTTGGATCATTGAAAAAGCAAGAGAATTCCAGAAAAACATCTAATTCTGCTTTATTGACTATGCCAAAGCCTTTGACTATGTGGATCACAACAAACTGCACCATTCCTCAAGAGATGGGAATATCAGACACCTGACCTGCCTCTTGAGAAATCTGTATGCAGGTTAAGAAGCAACAGTTAGAACTGGACATGGAACAACAGACTGGTTCCAAATCAGGAAAGGATATGTCAAGGCTGTATATTGTCACCCTGCTTATTTAACTTCTATGCAGACAGAGTACATCATGCAAAATGCCAGGCTGGATGAAGCACAAGCCAGAATCAAGATTGATGGGAGAAATAGCAATAACCTCAGATATACAGATGACAGCACCCTTATGGCAGAAAATGAAGAAGAAATAAAGAGCCTCCTGATGAAAGTGAAAGAAGAGAATGAAAAAGCTGGCTTAAAACTCAACATTCAAAAAACTAAGATCATGGCATCCAGTCCCATCACTTCATGGCAAATAGGACAAGGAAACAATGGGAACAGTGACATATGGATGTGAGCTGGACCGTAATAAAACCTGAGCACTGAAGAACTGATGCTTTTGAACTGTTGTGTTGGAGAAGACTCTTGAGAGTCCCTTGGACTGCAAGGAGATCCAACCAGACAATCATAAAAGAGATAAGTCCTGAATCTTCATTCAAAGGACTGATGCTAAAGCTGAAATTCCAATACTTTGGCCACCTGATGAGAAGAACTGACTCATTAGAAAAGACCTTGATGTTGGGAAAGATTAAAGGCAGGAGGAAAAGGGGACGACAGAGGATGAGATTGTTGGATGGCATCACCAACTCAATGGACAGGAGTTTGAGCAAGTTTCAGGAGTTGGTGATGGACAGGGAAGCCTGGTGTGCTGCAGTCCATGGGGCGGAAAAGACTCAGACACAACTGAGTGACTGAACTGAACTGGCCTGGGTTGTTATTTTGAGTGTTCCTAAACTTCTTATCTATTTGCAGATTATTTTGGTTTATTAAAACAGATGGCACTGTATCCAGTACAGAGTGATTTTACTATTTTAAATATATGGATAACCTTGATTCTGTTCATTTGGATGCATCTCTATGCTAGTTGTCATGTAGGTTAAAATTTAGTTTTGACACACACCTGGTTTTCTCCCTTTTAACATAAAATGAATTATGATGTTAAGTAAAATTTTACAGCATTTGTGCTAACTACAAAGATTAAAGTTTTCATATTGAATTACATATTAGTTTAGCTCTAGATAGGGATGTCATGATTTAAGTCTTCATGTTAAATATAAAGTCAGATAAAAGTAAGGAATTGCAATGTATATCATCTAAAATCTAATTGGGAACTTTCTTATTGTTAATTTATAGACACTGTTAAATAAGCCACATTTGCACAGTATTGGCTGATGTATTTTGGTGGGGTAAGTCACAGTTATAACTTATTAATCTGATAATCTTTTGTCAGATTTGGAAGCTAAACATCCTATCAATATAGTATACATCTATGGCTCAGAACCAGTATTCATTTAAAATTCAGAAAATCTTATTCTTATGAAAAATTCAAGTGAACTTTGATATATCATACTTGTGTGGATAAACTAGCAAAATTTCTGATATTGATATGTTCAAGGTAACTACAGTTTTAGTATCATAATGAATAACAACAGTATACTAACATGGCAGTGGAGATCTTTATCTTATCCTTGCTGAAGTTATTATTAGAATATATTGATTGTACTTATAGCATTTATAACAGTCATCCTCTGTATTTATGTTGTATCTATATTTTCTTGATCCTGAGCTCCTAGAGGGCCAAGTTAGTATCTCTATATCTTCATAGTACTGTGCAAAATTATATCATACAGCTACTATCTTTAAATGTGTGTTGCTAACGTCACATCAGTCATGTCCAACTCTGTGCGACCCCATAAATGGCAGCCCACTAGGCTCCTCTGTCCCTGGGATTCTCCAGGAAAGAATATTGGAGTGGGTTGCCATTTCCTTCTCCAATGCATAACAGTGAAATTGAAGTCTCTCAGTCATGTCCAACTCTTAGTGACCCCATGGACTGCAGCTTATCAGGCTCCTCCGTCCATGGGATTTTCCAGGCAAGAGTACTGGAGTGGGTTGCTGTTGCCTTCTCCGTGTTGAACAGAATATAAATGATTACTCCATTTCTACAAGACTGTCCTTTTTAATGCCATGAGGCATAGGTAAGTTTAGTATAATACTTAGAGGTAGAATTTTGCAAGTGTATACTTCTTGGAGGGCAATGTAGAGAAATGGTTAAGAAATAGAAAACCTAGGATTAAATAAAACAACAAAAAAAACTGGAATTCTTATATAACATTGAAAAAAACTTCTTAAACTACCAGCGTTTTGGTATCTGTAAAATGGAGATGATATTATTAATGTGGGTCACAGTTCATAGACTTAGCTCATTCACAAGCTCAGCACCCTTCACAATGCCCTCCAAGATTCCCTGCTATGTTGAGTACTCCTGCTGTCTAGTTCGGAGACCTCCAGAATCACTTGAAGTCACTCATAGCTTCCCTCCAAATTGAGCTTAGATTGCTACTCTAGCTTTAAGTAAATGTCACATACTGACCAAGATTTCTTTCTTATGTTTGGAAAGAAAGTGTATGGGACTATATAAACAAAGATAATTAATAGTTGTTCTCCTTTCTATAGTATTTTGAGGAAAATACAACTGTGATTATCAAAATCCTGAACATATTATCAGTCGAGACTTATAAAAGTATGTATATAAAATAAAAATGCATGAAAACCTTTACCTTCATGTTATTCTAATCTAGAAATTAATGCTTCCTAAGAGTGTTTTAAGAATTAAATGAGAGAAGTCCAAAGCATTTTACATACTGCCCAGTCCAAGGTAAATGGCCAAGAATGGTGATTAATGTGGCTATATTTTAGATAATACCTAAAGTGAAAAGACTTTTTCAACAAAATGAGTAGTTATGTGTTATACATAGATTGGAATACCATCTGAGCAAATAAAGGCACACAAAATTAAGTATCTTATTTACACTCACACAGATTATAAGTAGTAGAACAAGTATTTGAACCCAGGAAGGTTGACTTCAGAGCCCATACTCCTTTTCTGTAAAGGATCAGATAACAAATACTTCTGCTTTTTAGATCATATGGTCTCTGTTACAAGTATCAACTCTATACTGTGATAGCAGCCTTGAATAATATGAAAACTAATGGACATATCTGTCTTTCAATAAAACTTTATTCACAAAAATAGGTGGCATGCCTGCTTTGGCTCATGAGCTATAGCTTGTTGATACCTGCTCTAAAATAAAGTTTGCAAAGTTTTGGGATATCATGAAACATTTTCCACAAAATAAGAATGAGATTATTATTATTATTTGAAGTTTAAAATCTTTATACTTATGAAAGTATGATGACTTATTTATAGGAGTGTTTGAAAATACAGAAAAAAGTTACATAAAGTTCCACTATGTATTACAACTATTTTTAGTTGTAGTTTCAATATCAAACTCTCAAAAATTAATTGAATGAATAGACAGAAAAGTAGAAGGATATTGTAGGTCTTAAAAGTACTATGAACCAATTCAAGATAAGTAAGATTTATACAATTTTCATACAACAGCAGTATACAAATCCTATCCAAGTTTCCAGGAAATAATGGAACATATCTAGGGACATAAAACAAGGTGTAAAAATTTCATAATTAAATAATTCAGTTCAAATCCTAGGAACTTATCCCTAGGCTACCTGATTTATATCAATTAATCCTTTTTTTTTTTGACCCCAGGGATGCTAGAACATGAATTGAAAAGATCAAATGGGTCCAGTTTCAGGGATACTGAAAAATAATGACAATTTATACCTTAGACTGCACTAAGGCTCAGAGGGCAAGAAAAGTGGTCTTGCAATCCCTCAAGGGTTTCTTGTCAAATTTGAATGAACTTTGATTAAATTGTGTGAACATATAAAAGATGGTTCTTTTTTAGATTTCAGAAGTTGTCTTATGACCTTTAAAGGGTTAGACCTTGGACTTGAAATTCTCACATCATCTGCTCTGTCCAATCTATTGGTAACTTGGGTCAAAACTAGAAAGGGCTAACTAAGTTAGAAAATAATAAGAGAAAGATAGAATGGTAAATTACCACCCTATAGGAATTGCAGCCTTTAACTGAGCTTTAAGAAGAGATTCTTTAAATATAAGAGACATACAATCCATATCAAACTTATGATAATTAAAAGGCCAAAGAGAGAACTCCTGTTGCTTGGACAGCAGATAATGACAACTAAAGAGCAATGGAAAACAAACAAACTCTCCACCTTTGGCCAGGAGAAAGGAGGCCAAAGTATTGGAGCTTCAGCTTCAACATTAGTCCTTCCAATGAGTATTGAATTTACTGGTTTGATCTCCTTGCTGTCCCAGGGATTCTCAAGAGTCTTCTTGAGCACCACAATTCAAAACCATCAATTCTTCATTGTTGGCAAGGTTGGCTCTTACCTGGAGGCCCGGGGCAGGGGGGGTAGCGGGGGGAGCTGTTTTTAACTCATTCAGGTTATAGGTTCAATTCAGTTCCTGTGATTTTAGTACAGAGATCTCTATTTCCTTGCTGGCTGTCAGCTGAGTACTGTTCTCAGAGCTTAAGACTACTTGAAGTTCCTAGTCACAGATCTTTTCCATCTCAGCAGTGCAAAAACATAGTTGTGTTGACTCCCTCACAGGCTTCATATCTCTTTGACTTTCTCTTCTACTTGCTGGAGAAAACTAATTTTATGGGTTTGTGTGTTTTTATTACACATGCAAATGCTCTCCTTTCTGCCATATAATGTAACTTAGTGACAGTAATGATATTTTGTCATATTTATCACATTGCATTAATGGACCACCTACATTCAGGGCAGAAGAGATTATAAAATGGCAAAGTAATTGCTTGATATTCTTAGAATTCTGTCTGGAGTATCCAAGAAGCCCTTCAGTATAGAATGAAATGGCCTGTATTCCAAATCCAGTCAAATGACTTTTTCTAAAAAAAAAAAAAAAAAAGATTTACTGGAATACAGCTATGCCACTTGTTTAGATATTGTATGGCTACTTTCACATTACAATAGCAGAGTTGAGTGATTTCAACAAAGATTATATTCATTGAATATCCCAATATATATCCAAAGAATATTAATTGGAAGGACTAGTGCTGAATCTCCTATACTTTGGTCACCTTATGTGAAAGGCAACTCATTGGAAAAAACTGGAGAAGACAGAGGGCAAGAAGATAAATTGTTGGCACAGGAGGAGATGGTTGGATGGTATCCCCAACTCAAGGGACATGGGTTTGAGCAGGCTCTGGGAGATAGTGAAGGGCAGGGAAGCCTGATTAGCTGCATTTCATGGGGTTACTAAGAGTTGAACATGACTTTGTGACTGAGCAACAACAACAACATCAACAGAGGCTATATGCCCCTCAAAGGCTAAAATATGTACTATAGAAAAGTATGTCAGCCCATGGCTTAGTATGTTGCATTTAATTTAAATAGGTCGATTTTTCATATCTTATATTTTATTTGCTAAAAATAACAGCAAAAACATCCAATAGACTATGGTATTCTTTGTTCCATATCTTTAGGCCATAAAGTAAATTGTCATCCTTTGCTTCCTCACCATTTCATACCCAGTACCATTCTCTTTTCCTCTCCACCTGGTGCTATTTATTTCACTGTAGTTCACATAAGTTCAGCTGCCTTTAAAAACCCTAATCACTCGATAGCCAATATGTTTTTACTTATATGGGAGAGTCAGTAATACATCTGGACAATTATGTCCCAATATTTCACTGAAATACATATATTTTTCTCAAAAGTCTTAAACCAAAATTTAAAGAATAAATCCTTCTTATTCAAACATTACTTAATATGCTGAAATTTTACTCTTGTAGTCAATGACTGACACTGGCCCCTAGAATAACTTCTTGCTTATAGTACCCAGCTTGGCACAAAGGGCTTTTCAAAGTACTACCAGGCCTACAGTAAGCAAGAAAAATATATGTCCAACATACACCTAATGCTCTATTCATATTTGCCAGACCAGATTATAGCAGAAACAGATAATGATTTTGGGGTTAATTTAGATAAATTCATCATTTGAAAAAATATTTATTGGATTAGATGGCAGAATTTTGCCACAGTATACCTACGATGTCTGATTTTAGAGTCCTGAGTTGTGCTATGGTTAAAGGAAAATCAACCAGACAGATAATAGCATAAGAATCATAAAAATGTATTACCGTGTGCTCAGTGGCTCAGTTATGTCCAACTCTTGGCAGCCCCATGGCCGCTAGTCCTGCAGGCCTCTCTGCCCATGTAATTTTCCAGGCAAGAATACTGGATCGGGTTGCCATTTCCTACTGCAGGTGATCTTCCTGACCCTGGGATCAAACCTTTATATACTGAGTCTCCTATAGTGGCAGGCAGACTTTTTCCCACTGGTGCCACCTGGGAAACCTGAAACATTCTGTTGTTCTGTGTTTAGTCACTCAGTCATGCCTGACTCTTAGCGACCCTGTGGACTTTAGCCCACCAGTCTACCCAAAAACAAAACAAAACAAAACAAAATCAATCTGGAATAAGCTCAAGCAATGTTTTAGCCTGTATTTATGGGACCTGTGAAGTCCTAAGTGAGGATTCCTGTTCTTACATCCCTAGAAATTTGTCCAAGATTTTTTTTTTTTTAATATCACCAAAATCATTTGGGAGTCAAATGTAAAAATTAGAAAGCTTGATATAGTACTAGAAAATTTTTGCCTTATTAAAAGAGCTGGAGAATCTTCTGAGAGGTGATGATTTCTTTGCCAAACCTTAGAGTTCTCATATTATGGTTCAGAGGAATGTATAGACTGCCAGTAATTATTTCCTTCGTTCTGCTTCCCTTAAGCCTGTTATGCATCTGCACACCAAAGTGCTGCTTTTGAACTGTGGTGTTGGAGAAGACTCTTGAGAGTCCCTTGGACTGCAAGGAAATCCAATCAGTCAATCCTAAAGGAAATCAGTCCTGAATATATATTGGAAGGACTGATGTTGAAGTTGAAACTCTAATACTTTGGCCACCTGGTGTGAAGAACTGACTCATTGGAAAAGACTCTGATGCTGGGAAATATTGAAGGCAGGAGGAGAAGGGACGGCAGAGGATGAGATTGTTGAATGGCATCACCAACTCTATGGACATGAGTTTGAGCAATTTGGGGAGTTAGTGATAGACAGGGAAGCCTGGTGAGTTGCAGTCCATGGGGTTGTAAAGAGTCCGACATGACTGACTGAACTGTCCATCAGCTCATTAAATAGATGATAATTCAAATAATTCTATAACATAAAGCATCCCTAAACTCCTCATAACCCAGGTAAAGACTAAAGATACTATGATTTGACATGGATTCTAAATAGCATAGACCTGGACATAGCCAATAAAGGAAAGGTTTCCTTTAGATTAAAAGGAAAGGCTGTAAAATATTTTGATTTCTCTAGTACCTTAGTGATTAGGGGTTCCTGTCTGTAACTGATTCTTGTCAGTTAGTCACAGTCTTGATCGCAAACCACTTGAAAGAGGCTTTATACTTCTGCAAACTAAGAATAGCTATTTATTTGGGCTAAACATGTGTTTCACATTCCTTATATTTATTTTTATACCCTTTTACTACAACCAACTCATAAAATCTCTGATAACTACCACAAGAAAGCCTGCTTACTTCTCATAGGTCTTTTCTCTCTCTAAGAAATGCTTGCAAATCCTTAAAATGACTGCCTAAACATTAGCTTCTCTGTGCAGTGTCTTCTTATATAATATGAAGTTTAAAACTCCATTATTATACTTAACTTCATTCCAAATACATAAACTGTAATATTTTGACAAGTTACTTAATGTAAATGTGTTGGATTTAATTCTGTATATTTATAAACATGATAATGTTCATAATATAAAACTTCCTAAAGGTAAATTTTACATATTTGATTAAAAGAATAAGAATTCCACTTTTTATGTATTTGTTGAAAAGTAGAGTAAGGGTCATCTGCTGGTGCTTTCTGACCTCTCTTTGCCAGGAAATAATGTCTATTTTATATGTAAGTCATGAGACTCAGATGTGACTCAACACATTATTCATAAATGGAAGACAAATATCAGAATCCACTTTTAAAGGATCCAGATTATACCAATTGCCTCTCCTCAATTTGTTAAGGTGAATTTATCTGGTGTCATTAATATTATACCTGCAGTTTATGATTTCTTTGTCTATTTCATTTTATTTTTTTTGGAAGTGTTGGGACGATTGGATTTTTAAGGCTCTTGGCAATAGATTTTAGTTGCAGTCATGCATAAAAATATGCATTAGGCATATGCAGTCCAATAGATGTATATCTCAGGTGATATAAAGACAAGGTAAAATATAAACCTTGCCAATGTGGCCCCAAGTCCTTCTGAAGTGCTTATGATATGAGAGCAGAGGATTTACTAGTTTGTGTAATGATCTGTTATGGGTTACTGTTGATCATTATAATTCTAAAATAAAAAATATATCACAATTCAAAAGATTTGTTTCCCTTTAGATCTCATTTGTAACTCTATTTGTTATATAGGATTTAAATATACATTTGTGATATATGCTGCTACAAATATGCAACAACTTTGAAACAGTATTTTCAGATAAAGGTTCTTTCCCCTTTTAATGAAAGTTTTAAAATATTAATGAGAATTAATGCATATAATGCACTATTTTAAGTGTGTACCGGCTGTTCTTCACACTGTATCTATAAATACATATTTTTATACATAAAAATAAATACATATTTTCAGCCTGCTTTCAAACACCTAATTCTGTCTGAAAAAACATTAAGAAGAAGATTTAGACAGAACAAGATGGCAGAGGAGTAGGTAGTTGTGGAGAACATCTCTCTCCATGGATACATCAGGAATACACCTTCAGACACAGAAGTGCAGGCAGAACACCTGCTGAGAGTGGACATGAGTACCTGACAAGTGGAAAAGAATATATAGAACCATGTAAAATTCAGTAGGGCAAAGGAATTAGGGGGAAAAACAGGAGGGTTAGTAGGACTAGACCTGCCCTTGGATGGGGGGAACTGAAGCAGGGTTCCGATAGCCACATCAGGCACTGTCTGAGTAACAGGAGAAACATTTAAGGCTGAGAGTGAAACAGCTGATCTGTGGCAGCCTAAATGGAATGAGAATCAGACAGTCCTTACCACAGCCATACACACCATGGACAGGGATGCAGGTCCTCTGGAAGGTGCAGAGGCTAGGGCATGGAGTTCAGGAGGTGGAGCAATCTTAGGGTGAGGGCTGCTGTCCAGTGTGGAGAGATGGATTGAGGGGATGTGAGGGAGGAGATTGTGGTGGGAAATGCCTATGGAAGAAAGTTAGGCAGCCATGGAAGCAAGGCGATACTGCTGAGTCACACGTAGGGAGTGGAGTCATTACCATAGCCTCTCTCCCCCAACAGGCCAGCATTGGCAGCTGAACAGTAGAGAGGATGGCCCATCAAATGCCTGAGGCATTAACTACAGAGGAGGATCCCAGCCAGTGAGGCCTCTCTTTGTGCCTGATGTGAGGAACAACAGAGAAGGACCCCAGGCAAGGGAGCCCTCTAAGTGCCTGAATGGGCGGAGCTACAGAGAAAGATTGGTCAAAGAGGCCTTCTGATTGCCAGCTACAAGAGGCTTGAAAAAAACTGTGATAGGGCCATAACTCCTGTGGTGGAGGCAGTCCATGTCCTTGCACACTTGGAGCCACCAGGGTCCCTGCAAGCCAAGCAGCTGTGCCACCTACATGCTCAACTCTCAATGAGGCAGAACTGCCACAGGCCAAAAAAAGTCTTGCATTTACGTATGCAGGGTCACTTCGGTAGTGTCTGACTCTTTGTGACCCTGTAGACTGTGACCTGCCAGGCTTCTCTATCAGGGAGGGGGGGTTCTCCAGATAAGAATACTGGAGTGTCTTGGCCAATACTGGTTGTCATACCCTTTTAGAGCACTGTATTTCCTGCTTCCCTAGCTCCCAACTCCCCTGAGTACCTAGTGCTGCCAGAACTCCTGCAACCAAAGCAGCTGCACCACCTCCACACCTGGCCCTCACAGGGGCAACACGAGTCCTCCAAGAAACCTCAGGAGCAAATGCCAGTGGATGATCCACATGCAGAGGTGGAAATAAAACCACAATTGAAACTCAGGGGCAGTGCGAATAAAGAAGACAACAAAACATTTCCACCCGTTGTACAAGCTTCAGATTAAATCCATGCAGTCAGCTAGGCAGACTCTGTTTCTACGGAATATATAAAAGGTCACTGAGTGCTCCCACAAAAGAAAACACACTAGTTCTGATAGTTGTGGACACTTGAGGCAAGAACACACAGGAGTAGGACCATAGTAGAACCTCATCTGTACCCACAATAGGTCCAGTGTTGGCAGGCATCCTAGGGAGGTGAGGTGGACTGTGACTTTCATCAAGGGAAAGGACTCTGACAACAGTGGCTCAAGAAAAACATATATTATTCTTATGTTTTGACTTGTTCAAGTTCTTGATTTTATTGGCACTATGAAATCTAATTAAGCTTTTGAGTTTTTTTTTTTTTTCCTCTCAGTCACATTTTTTTTTTTTAATTGTTGTTATAAACCTCTACCTCTACGTTGGGCTTTTGCAGTTCAATGGAGTTTTCCTTTTTCCTTATTTTCTCTTTTTTTTAAATTTTAATTTTTTAAGCCTATCATTATTTTTCTCTACATTTATTCCTTTGTTTGCTTTTCTTACTGTTCTTTTTCCCTTGCAGTTAATCTTTAATGTATATAAATATTCTTCATCTACCTCTGTTTAACTTTGAATATCAATTCTTTATTTCTTTTCTTCCTTTCCTCTCAAAATACTTGTTAGTTTTATTTTAGTTGCTCTATTCTCCACTTGGCATCTTGTTTTATTTTGTTTTCACTTTGTGCTTTAGTTAGTTTTGTTCTTAACTGGTAAATAAAAATTTTTATTTTCTTTGTTTGCCAAGTCAATCTATTGTACTTTGTTTTTGTTGGGCTGTTTTGACTTTGCTGATGGCTATATATGTATATGGGTTTATTCCATTATTTTAATTATTATCTGCCTGATTTTGTAGCTGCCAGTTGTCTGGGGTTCATCTTTACTTCTCTACTTTGGATATTTATTTTAATCTCACTTAATGCCTTAACAAACCACTAGTGGAATCTCTGTTCCTGAACCAAGTTCAAGCCCTGAGACTTTGGAGTGGGGACACTGACTCCAAGACCTTAGACTTCCAGGTAAGTAACTCTAGGTAGTATCAAATAGTGAGAACTCACACAAAGGAAATCACTTGAATACAAGAGCCGGCATCACCCAACCACCAGTAGCACCCTGTGCAGAGGACACTTCATCTAAACAACAAACTGAATGAAAATACAAACCAATCATCAGCAGACAAGATTACCACCTCACTCAGCCATGCCCATCAAAAGAAAAACAAAACAAAACAAACAATAAGCAAGCAAAAACTCAGCACAAATCTCATCATATACAAAGCTTACACAAACCATCAGACAAACCTTAGGAGGACAGAAACCAAAAGGAAGAAAGAAATCAACCTTGAAGCCTGGGAAAAAGAGATCTCAAACACAATAAGTTGTGTATTATCATGTAAGAAATGAATCGCCAATCTATGTTTGATGCAGGATGCAGGATGCTTGGGGCTGGTGCACGGGGGTGATCCAGAGAGATGATATGGGGTGGGAGGTGGTGGTGGTGGGGGGGGTTCATGTTTGGGAACTCATGTACACCTGTGGTGGATTCATGTCAATGTATGGCAAAACCAATACAGTATTGTAAAGTAAAATAAAGTAAAAATAAAAATTAAAAAACAAATACCAAAAAGGCAGAGAAATACTACACAAATGAAGGAATAAACTAGAAACACAGGAATCCAAATAAATGAAGAGGAAATAGGTAAACTACCTGGAAAAGAATTCAGAATAAAGATAGTAAAGATGATCAAAAACCTTGAAAACTAAATGGAGAAAATGCAAGAATTAATTTAAAAAATCCTAAAAGAATTAAAGAATAAACATACAGAGACAAACAACATAGTTACTAAAATTAAAAATACTCTAGAAGGAGTCAATAGCAGAATATGTGAATCAGAAGAATGAATCAGTGAGCTGGAAGATACAATGGTAGAACTAACATCTGAAGAGCATAGAATGAAAATAACGGCATAGTCTCAAAGACCTCTGGGACAATATCAAATGCCCCATCATTTGAATTATTGGAGTCCCAGAAGAAGGGAAGAAGAAAGGGTATGAGAAAATTTTTGAAGAGATTGAAGTTTAAAATTTTCCCAATATAGAAAAGGAAATAGTCAATCAAGTCCAAGAGGCACAAAAAGTCCCATACAGGATAAACCCAAGGAGAAACACACCAAGACATATACTAAAAATTAACAAGACTAAACACAAAGAATATTAAAAGCAGCAAGGGAGAAACAGCAAGTAACATTCAAGGGAAACCTTATATGCTTAAGAGCTGATCTTTCAGCAGAAACTGCAGGCCAGAAGGGTATGGCAGGATATATTTAAACCACTGAAAGGGAAAACTCTACAAATAAGATTACTCTACCCGGCAAGGATCTCATTCAAAATTGATGGAGAAATAAAAAGTATTTCAGACAAGCAAAAGTTAAGAGAATTTAGTACCATGAAACCAGCTTTACAACTAATGTTAAAGGGACGTATGTAGTCAAGAAATACAATAGAAGAAAAAAAAAATCTACAAAATCAACCCCAAACAATTAAGAAAATGGCAATAGGAACATATATATCAATAACTGTTTTAAATGTAAATGGATTAAATGCTCCAACTAAAAGACACAGACTGGCTGAATGGGTACAAACCCAAGACCCATATATATACACCTATGGGTACCTTATTTTCGACAAAGGAGACAAGAATATACAATGGGGCAAAGACGACCTCTTCAATAAATGGTTCTGGGAACACTGGACACTTACATGTAAAAGGATGAAATTAGAACACTTCCTAACACCATGCACAAAGATAAACTCAAAATAGATTAAAGACCTAAATATAAGACCAGAAACTATAGAACTTTTAGGGGAAAACATAGAACACTCTCTGACATAAATCAAAGCAAAATTCTCTTTGACCCACCTCCTAGAGTAATGGAAATAAAGACAAAAGTAAACAAGTGGGACCTGATTAATCTTTAAAAGCTTTTACACAGCAAAGGAAACTGTAAGCAAGGTGAAAAGACAACCCTCCGAATGGGAGAAAGTAATAGCAAATGAAACAACTGACAAAGGATTCATTTCCAAAATATACAAGCAGCTCATACAACTCATTGCCCTAAAAACAAACAACCCAATCAAAAGATGGGAAAAAGAACTAAACAGACATATATCCAAAGAAGACATACAGATGGCTAGCAAACACATGCTCAACCTTGCTCAGTACTATGGAAATGGAAATCAAAACTACAACAAGATATCATCTCACACCAATCAGAATGGCATTATCAAAAAATCTACAAAACTTAAATGCTGGAGTGGGTTTGGAGAAAAGGGAATGTAAACTGTTTTGGGGAATGTAAACTGATACAGCCAATATGGAAGACAGTATGGAGATTAAAAAAAATAAAAATAAAAACCTAGGAGTAAAACCACCATATGACCCAGCAATCCCACTCCTAGGAATATATCCCAAAGAAACCAAAATTGAGAAAACACATGTATCCCATTGTTCATTGCAGCACTGTTTACAATAGCTGGGATATGGAAGCAACCTAGATAGATGAATGGATAAAGAAGTTGTGGTTCATATACACAATGAAATATTACTCAGCCCTAGAAAGGAATGCATTTGAGTCAGTTCTGATGAGGTGGATGTACTTAGAACCTATTATACAAAGGTAAGTGAGTCAGAGAAATATAAATATCATATTCATATATAAATATATATATATATGGAATCTAGAAGAATGATACTAAAGAACTTATTTACAGGGCAGAAACAGACATAGAGAATAGACTTATGGACATTGGGAGAGGGGAGGAAAGGGTGCGATACATGGAAAGAGTTAAATGGAAACCTATATTACTGTATATAAAATATATAGCCAATGGGAATTTGATGTATGGCTCAGGAAACTCAAACAGGGGCTCTGTATCAACCTAGAGGGGTGGAATGAGGAGAGAGATGGGAGGGAAGTTCAACAGGGAGAGGATATATGCATACCTATGGCTGATTTATGTTGCTGTTTGACAGAAAAAAGCAAAATTCTATAAAGCAATTATCCTTCAATAAAAATGTAAATTAAAAATAAAAAAAGAAGATGATTTAAGAATTTGGTTTAGAGTAGAGACAAATAGATTGGGTGGTGAGTTTAATATGTCACTTTCAGTAATCACTAAAATTTGAACTTATGAGATCCTCCACTAAATAAATGAGAGACAAAATTGATAAAATTATTTCTAGGTTGGTGGCTATGTTACTTATTTATCTTTACATATTATGGATACTTAAATTTAATACAATGTTTCCACAGATCTCATACAACCTCCATGATAAGCATGTGGCTGACCCAGTACTACTTTCCATTCTATCACTTTCCATCTCATCTTTTCACTCCTATTCTGCTGTTACTTGAGCTACAGTCATATATATTTTGTATACTGTGCTATATAGCACTTTAAATACCTTGACATTGACTACACAATTAAATGCATATTATATATAATTATAAATAAAATATAGTATTAATATTATTTAAAGGGGTTTTCCCCAAATATGATATCAGTCTTTCATAAACTTACATTTATAGGCTAAGTTTATAATGTAAGATAACTTGTTTTAAACTAGAGTGGTCACTTACAAATCATACAAAATATGTGTGGAATCTTTGTACAGAAAACTAAAAACCAGTGAAGGAAGTCAAAATTCTAAATAAAGCAATAAATATTACATGTTCATGGATTTAAAGACGAAATATGTCAGTTCTTTTAAACTTGATCTATAAATTCAATGAAATACCTTTACATTTCCAGAGAGTTATATATTTAGTTATATAATAAACTGATTATAAAGTTTATATGAAGGCAAGAGACCTAGAGTAATCAATATAATACTGAAAAAAAAAAGGAAAACAAATTTGGAATTCACATTATTCTAAGGCTTACTAAAAATTTACAGTAATCAAAACTGTGTAGTATTAATAAGAGAATAGGCAAGTAGCTTAATGAGATAATGAAGAGAACACAAAAATAGACTCACATGTATATACTCAACTGATATTTGTCAAAAGCACAAAAGCAATCCAATGAAGAAAATATAGTCTTTGAAGGAACAGGGCTGTATTTTATACAATATGAATAACAAAAATGAAAAAAAAATTGTTTAGATACAGATTTAATAACTTTCCAAAGTTAACTCAAAATGAATCATAGATCTGAATTTAAAATTCAGAACCATAAAACTTCTGGATGGAAACATAGGAGATAACTATACATCCTTGGATTTGTTGATAAGAATTAGAAAAAACACCAAAGCAGAATCCATGAAAGAAAAATTTGATAAATTGGATTTTATTAAATTAAAAGTTCTTCTCTGTGAGAGACAGAATTAAGAAAATGAAAACACAAGAGAAAGTTTAAGACAAACTATTTTAAAAACATATGAGAGGACATATATCAACACACACACACGCACACGAGTTCTTAGAATTCAAGAAAACAAAACATTTTCAAACAGAAACTTATATGTGTATATTTATGACAGATTTATCTATAATGTATATCTTTATGTATAATGGTAGATAATGATAGATAAAGCTATCATATAGTTTTATCTGTAATGTATATCTATATATAGAAGTGTGCCGGCTGCGAGGGATACTGCAGAAGCACTCCAGCTGCGATGGACCGCACAGAAGCATGGCCGAGGGAAGCTACCCCTGCCCAAGGTCAGGGGCGGTGGCCGGAAGGAGCTACCTCACGTCCTAGGTCAGGGGCAGCGTCTGAGAGCGCCAGGCTGCAACAGTGCAGGAACAGCCGAGAGGAGCTACCTCATGCCTGAAGTCAGGGTGGGGGTCGAGAAGAGCAACCCCACATCCAAGGAGCGGTAGCTGCAGGCAGAGAGGAGCTACTCCGTGTTTGTTAGGAGAGATAGCTGTGAGGAGATACCCCTTGTCCAAGGTAAGGAGCAGCAGCTGCACTTTGCTGGAACAGCTGTGAAGAAATACCCCATGCCCAAGGTAAGAAAATCCAAGTAAGACAGTAGGTGTTGCAAGAGAGCATCAGAGGGCAGACACACCGAAACCATAATCACAGAAAACTAGTCAATCTGATCACATGGACCACAGCCTTGTCTAACTCAGTGAAACTAAGCCATGGCCTATGGGGCCACCCAAGACAGGTGGGTCGTGGTGGAGAGGTCTGAAAGAATGTGGTCCACTGGAGAAGGGAATGGCAAGCCACTTCAGTATTCTTACCTTCCATACCCCGTGAACAGTACGAAAAGGCAAAATGATAGGATACTGAAAGAGGAACTCCCCAGGTCGGTAGGTGCCCAATATGCTACTGGAGATCAGTGGAGAAATAACTTGAGAAAGAATGAAGGGATGGAGCCAAAGCAAAAACAATATTCAGCTGTGGATGTGAATGGGATAGAAGCAAGGTCTGATGCTGTAAAAAGCAATATTGCACAGGAGCCTGGAATGTCAGGTCCATGAATCAAGGCAAAATGGAAGTGGTCAAACAGGAGATGTCAAGAGTGAAAGTCGACATTCTAGGAATCAGCGAACTAAAATGGACTGGAATGGGTGAATTTAACTCAGATGACCCTTATATCTACTATGGTGGGCAGGAATCCCTTAGAAAACATGGAGTAGCCATCATGGTCAACAAAAGAGTCCGAAATACAGTACCAGGATACAATCTCAAAAACGACAGAATGATCTCTGTTCATTACAAGACAAACTTCAATATCACAGTAATCCAAGCCTATGCCCCAACCAGTAACGCTGAAGAAGCCGAAGTTGAATGGTTCTATGAAGACTTACAAGACCTTTTATAACACCCCAAAAAGATGTCCTTTTCATTATAGAGGAATGGAATGCAAAAGTAGGAAGTCAAGAAACACCTGGAGTAACAGGCAAATTTGGCCTTGGAATACGGAATGAAGCAGGGCAAAGGCTAACAGAGTTTTGCCAAGAGAATGCACTGGTCATAGCAAACACCCTCTTCTAACAACACAAGAGAAGACTACATGTGGACATCCCTATATGCTCAACACCGAAATCAGATTGATTATATTCTTTGCAGCCAAAGATGGAGAAGCTCTATAGAGTCAGCAAAAAAAAAAAAAAAAAAAAAAAAAAAAAAAACTGGGAGCTGACTGTGGCTCAGACCATGAACTCCTTATTGCCAAATCCAGACTGAAATTGAAGAAACTAGGGAAAACTACTAGACCATTCAGGTATGACCTAAATCAAATCCCTTATGATTATACAGTGAAAGTGAGAAATAGATTTAAAGGCCTAGATCTGATAGATAGAGTGTCTGATGAACTATGGAATGAGGTTTGTGACATTGAACAGGAGACAGGGATCAAGACCATCCCCATGGAAAAGAAATGCAAAAAAGCAAAATGGCTGTCTGGGGAGGCCTTACAAATAGCTGTGAAAAGAAGAGAACTGAAAAGCCAAGGAGAAAAGGAAAGATATAAGCATCTGAATGAGGAGTTCTAAAGAATAGCAAGAAGAGATAAGAAAGCCTTCCTTAGTGATCAATGCAAAGAAATAGAGGAAAACAACAGAATGGGAAAGACTAGAGATCTCCTCAAGAAAATTAGAGATGCCAAGGGAATATTTCATGCAAAGATGGGCTCAATAAAGGACAGAAATAGTATAGGCCTAACAGAAAAAGAAGATATCAAGAGGAGGTGGCAAGGATACACAGAAAACTGTACAAAAAAGATCTTCACAACCCAGATAATCACGATGGTGTGATCACTCACCTAGAGCCAGACATTCTGGAATGTGAACTCAAGTGGGCCTTAGAAAGCATCACTACGAACAAAGCTAGTGGAGGTGACAAAATTCCAGTTGAGCTATTTCAAATCCTGAAAAATGATGCTGTGAAAGTGCTGTACTCAATATGCGAGCGAATTTGGAGAACTCAGCAGTGGGCACAGGACTGGAAAAGGTCAGTTTTCATTCCAATTCCAAAGAAAGGCAATGCCAAAGAATGCTCAAACTACCCCACAATTACAATCATCTCACACGCTAGTAAAGTAATGTTCAAAATTCTCCAAGCCAGGCTTAAGCCATATGTGAACCATGAACTTCCAGATGTTCAAGCTGGTTTCAGAAAAGGCAGAGGAACCAGAGATCAAATTGCCAACATCCTCTGGATCATGGAAAAAGCAAGAGAGTTCCAGAAAAACATCTATTTCTGCTTTATTGACTATACCAAAGCATTTGACTGTGT
This sequence comes from Ovis canadensis, assembly GCF_042477335.2. Lineage (NCBI taxonomy): Eukaryota > Metazoa > Chordata > Mammalia > Artiodactyla > Bovidae > Ovis > Ovis canadensis. Next base: position 20,632,088 of record NC_091259.1, on the reverse strand, counting down.
GGATCACAATAAACTGTGGAACATTCTGAAAGAGATGGGAATACCAGACCACCTGACCTGCCTCTTGAGAAATCTCTATGCAGGTAAGGAAGTAACTGTTAGAACTGGACATGGAACAACAGACTGGTTCCAAATAGGAGAAGGAGTATGTCAAGGCTGTATATTGTCACCCTGCTTATTTAACTTATATGCAGAGTACATCATGAGAAACGCTAGGCTGTAAGAAGCGCAACCTGGAGTCAAGATTGTTGGGAGAAATATCAATAACCTCAGATGTGCAGATGATACCACCCTTATGACAGAAAGTGAAGAGGAACTAAAAAGCCTCTTGATGAAAGTGAAAGAGGAGAGTGAAAAAGTTGGCTGGCTTAAAGCTCAACATTCAGAAAACGAAGATCATGGCATCTGGTCCCATCACTTCATGGGAAATAGATGTGGAAACAGTGGACACAGTGCCAGACTTTATTTTGGGGGGCTCCAAAATCACTGCAGATGGTGACTGCAGCCATGAAATTAAAAGACGCTTACTCCTTGTAAGAAAAGTTATGACCAACCTAGATAGCATATTCAAAGGCACAGACGTTACTTTGCCAACAAAGGACTGCCTAGTCAGGGCTATGGTTTTTCCAGTGGTCATGTATGGATGTGAGAGTTGGACTGTGAAGAACGCTGAGCACAGAAGAATTGATGCTTCTGAACTGTGTTGGAGAAGACTCTTGAGAGTCCCTTGGACTGCAAGGATATACAACCAGTCTATTCTGAAGGAGATCAGACCTGGGATTTCTTTGGAGGGAATGATGCTGAAGCTGAAACTCCAGCACTTTAGCCACTAAGAGTTGACTTATTGGTATAGACTCTGATCCTGGGAGGGATTGGGGGCAGCGGAAGGGGACGACGGAGAATGAGATGGATGGATTGCATCACTGACTCGATGGATGTGAGTCTGAGTGAACTCCGGAAGTTGGTGATGGACAGGGAAGCCTGGTGTGCTATGATTCATGAGGTTGCAGAGTCTGACATGACTGAGCAACTGAAGTGAACTGAAATCTATTATTAATAGTACAATCTGAAAAGACCAATAAGTAAATAGTATCACATTACAAGTTAGAAAATAAGTATCCAAAAGTCCTTGTTGAGATATAAATGATTAAATAAATAAATCAATGGAAGAATATAAAATTTTTCTATGCAAAATAATGCCACAATTTATGTAACCATTCATTCCTTAAGAATGGGTGCAATAATGACTTCATTCCAAAGAGTGCAACATGAAACAAGGAGAAAGTAATTACATTGAAATAAACTGATAAATACTATCTTAGTCAGGTGTTCAAAATTAACATCAATAATGATAATATTCATCAATATCATGATGAATATTTACATTTGAGATAATGTGATGAAAATGGTATGTTTACCTCTGTGATCTTCCTCTTAAAATCCAGACTAATCATGACAAAAATGTTAGACAAATTATAATTGAAATAAATTTGTTAAATACTTGATCAATCATCATCAAACTTTCAAAGTCATCAAAAAGAAGGGAAGTCTTGAGAAGCTCTCACAGCCAAGAAGAGCCTAAGGGGACATTACTACTAAGTGTTATGTGATATCCTGAATGGAATCATGGAATAAAAAAAGACATTAGGAGAAAACTGGGTAAAATATGAACTATGTTTGAAAGTTGTTTAGTCTTGTCTGACTCTGTGACCCCATGGATTGTTGCCTGCCAGGCTCCTCAGTCCATGAAGTTCTCCAGGCCAGGAAACTTTGAGTGGGTCACTATTACATTCTCCAGGTGATCTTCTCAACCCAGGGATTAAATCTAGGTCTCCCACATTGCAGACAAATTCTTTATTGTCTAAGCCACCAGGCAAACCCATAGTTAATAATAAGGTATTAAATATTGTTATGAACAGAACTTGGATACACTCCTGTACAGCAAAGCCAATCTACAGACATTTGTTGCAGGGCATTAAGCAAGAAGAACGGGCAGCTCATGCTCAAGCCCGAACTTCCCCACTGCTTTCAGGGAAAGGGTTTTAAAGGCAGTGTGAAGGAGGGGACAATTCTTAGATTGGTTGATGTCAAGGTGAAATTTCAACATCTCTCACTCTCTGTTTTCAACTTTAGGGTCTCTGTTCTTGCAGTCAGTAGTTTTCATCTGGTGGGGGTCTGCTTCCTAAAACAAAAGACTTTCACTTCAAAGTACAGGGACATAAGTTCCTGTATATGGTTTCAATATTGGTTCATTAATTGTTAGATGTCTACCATATTAATATAAGCTGTAAATAGTAGGGGAAATTGGGCATATGTGGACACTATGTATTATGGTCATGGTTTTTCTATAATCTAAAGGTATTTCAAAATCCAGTTTTTTTTTTTTTTTTTAAAAACAGACTGTTTTCAAGGGAAAATATAATTATTGCTACTATTTATGCATATTATAAAATTACTGATAAAAAGAAACCTGGGGACATTCCTAGTAGTCATAATCAATTCCTAAGATTATGTGCTCTCAATGCAAAGGGCTGAGGTTTGATCTATGGTCAAGAAACTATATCCCACATGACACAACTAAAGAACCCTCATACCACAATGAAGAGTGGAGATGCTCAGTGCCACAACTAAGACTTGTTGCAGTCAAATAAATAAATAAGTATTAAATAAGAGATGTGTACAAATTTGGTTTGGCTAAAGGAAAGTGATATAAACATAGTGATTTCCATATGCTTTGATATTTATGTATCCACCTAATTGTTAGGCACAGCAGTCTTTATGAAATTACAATGACATATATTAACTTTTTAATATAAATTTGTCTATTTAGTTTTATATTCTCAATATGATTATCTTCTAACAATTTGTAATAAATTTAGATGATTATACCCATTAATACTGGTCTTTCCCTTGAAAACAAGTAATGTTTTTACCTAATCAATATGTTTTTGACTTTGTCATGATTTTGCAAGTTGCAACAGTGTATATATTTTTTTCAACTACATTTACCTGGTGGCTCAAATGATAAAGAATCTGCTTGCAGTATAGGAGACCAGGTTCAATACCTGGTTTAGGAAGATCTCCTGGAGAAGGGAATGGCAAACCATTCTAGTGTTTTTGCCTGGAGAACTCCATGGAGAGAGGCTACAGTCCATGGATGGGGTTGTAAAGAGTCAGACATGACTGAGCAACTAATACAGCAGTAGCTCAACAGTTTATTAAAAGAGGACAAGTGGGCATGAGTAATCCTGAGTAGTAGTCTTTACTAAATAGGTATAAGGCAAGACATTGGAAAAACAAACAAACAAATAAACAAACAAATACAAAAAAATTGAGTGATTAATACTTATTTGGAGAGTATAACTTTATTATAAATCATTCATCCACTTCATAAACATTACCTGAGTATCTTTTCTATACCAGGCCTATATCCATATTATCCACTAGGAACCAGACACTAATAAAGCAGATATACCTACTTGCTTGCATGGAGTGAAGCAAAATATTTAAGTAAATAACTTCAGGGCATCATAAATGTTTTAGAAAACTGTGAGACCGGGAAGGTTGATAGGATGTTGGCAGCTGCAATTTTCAATAGAATAGTGAGAGAAGGCCTTACTGAGAAGGTGGCATTTGCATAAGGACATGAATGCTGTGAGGAAATGGATCTTGAGGATATACTGGGGGAAGGCGTCCAAGCAGAAGGAACAAAAGTTGCAAAGACCTTGAAGCTGAGAGATAGATGTGCATTTGACAAATAGTGTGGCTGAAGTAGAGGAAGGAATTAGGACTGAGTTGGGATGAGATCAGATATATAATAATGGTAATGGTATGGGGGAGTGTACAGATCAAATAGGGATAGTTGACCATTGTAGAGACTTTCAATTTTACAATTTGTAAGATAAAAAGGACTTTGAGGAGACAAGTAGTAGGGAAAGAATTGATGTAGAAAGGTTGGTAAGAAATCTGATATAATAATCTAAGCAAAAGATCATGATGGCTTGGATGAGGATGTGGCAGTCAGTGTACGTGCTGGAAGCTGTCAGACACAGTTTATATTTAGATGGCAAGTGACTATGATTTTCTGATAAATTCGATGTGAAATGTAAGAGAAAGGATGATTCCAAAACTTGGGAGTTCCATACCTGAGAGTGTGAAGCTTCCATTAAGAGTGAGAGGACTTTAGGTGGAATATATGGAGGTGAGTCATGGATAGAGCAGGAGTTCAGTTTTTGACATGCTCAGTTTTTGATATCTTGTAAATATCCAGGTGGAGATGCCTAATGGAAAGATATGTAAATCTGAATTTTCCAGGCAAGAGTACTGGAGTGGGTAGCCATTTCCTACGCCGGATGATCTTCCTGACCCAATGATCAAACCTGAGTGTCTGGCCTCTCCTGAATTGGCAGACATATTTGTTACCAATGAGCCAACTAGAAAGCCCTCAGGGGAGATTGCTTGATTTTAAATAAATCTTTAGGAATCTTTAGCATTCAGATGAAATTTAAAATTATACATTTGAATGAGGTCCCCTCAAAAGTTAAGTTTAGATAAAGCAAAATATATAAGATTGGAATTCAGCTTTAAAAAATCAGAGACACGTGGAGATAAAAGCAAGAGTTATTGATTAAAAAAAAAAAAAAAAACTAGATGGATATAGAGAAGGCCAAACTATTTCAAGGAGGGAGAGATAAATGATGACAAGGGCTTTAAATAGATGTAGGAGGAGAAAAATTGAAATTTGACTATGTTAGCAGTAAAACTCATAATAATAGCTCCTTCTGAGCTGTATATTATAGTTCACAAATAATTTTAAAAGATTCCTAAATTTCTTTACATAGAAAGCCTCGGTTGTAGACATTGTGAAACTTGGATTTTTTAGTTGAGATAACAAACAGAAAAGTGAAATTGTTTTCAAAATTTATTTTGCTCACAAATGACATATTCCAGGCTTAAACATGTTTCAGTTCAGTCACTCAGTCGTGTCCAGTTCTTCGTGACCCCATGAACTGCAGCTCCCCAGGCTTCCCTGTCCATCACCAACTCCTGGAGTTTATTCAAACTCATGTCCATCAAGTCAGTGATGCCATCCAACCATCTCATTCCCTGTGGTCCCTTTCTCCTTCAGTCTTCAATCTTTCCCAACATCAGGGGCTTTTCCAGTGAGTCAGTTCTTCACAAAGTTTTGGAGTTTCAGCTTCAGCATCAGTTCTTCCAATGAATATTCAGGACTGATTTCCTTTAGGATTGACTGGTTTGATCTCCTTGAAGTCCAAGGGACTCTCAAGAGTCTTCTCCAACACCACAGTTCAAAAGCATCAATTCTGCAGTGCTCAGATTTCCTTACAGTCCAGCTCTCAGGTACACACATGACTAATGGGAAAAACATAGCCTTGATTATATGGACCATTGCCAGGAAAGTCATGTCTTTGCTTTTTAATATGCCGTTTAGTTTGGTCATACCTTTTCTTCCAAGGACAAGAGTCTTTTAATTTTATGGCTAAAGTCACCATCTGCGGTGATTTTGGAGCCCAAGAAAATAAAGTCTGTCACTGCTTCCATTGTTTCCTCATCTATTTGCTATGGAGAGATGGGAACAGATGCCATGATCTTAGTCTTTTGAGTATTGAGCTTTAAGCCAACTTTTTCACTCTCCTCTTTCACTGCCATCAAGAAGCTCTTTAGTTCTTCTTTGCTTTCTGCCATAAGGGTGGAGTCATCTGCATATCTGAGGTTATTGATATTTCTCCTGGCAATCTTGATTTCAGCTTGAGCTCCATCCAGCCCAGCATTTCACATGATGCACTCTGCATATAAGTTAAATAAGCAGGGTGATAATATACAGCCTTGATGTACTCATTTCCCAATTTGGAACCAGTCTGTTATTCTATGTCCAGTTCTAACTGTTGCTTCTTGACCTGCGCACAGATTTCCCAGGAGTCAGGTAAGGTGGTCTGGAATTCCCATCTCTTGAGGAATTTTCCAGTTTATTGTGATCCACACAGTCAAAGTCTTTCATGTAGTTAAT